>NC_083346.1:26116942-26417726 GCF_019175385.1 Lycium barbarum | reverse complement strand
GCCCTTGACCATTCTTAATATTCTCACTTCAAAATTTTCATAAGCAACTTATGCACCAAACAAGATCAAAATTATAGTCTTGCTCTTAACCTTCCGCAATTATCTTAAATTATCCGAACGCGAAAAATGCGGGATATAACATTTGTCCCCCCCCCCCCATCCCATTTTATGTAAACGGAACTGCGCCGACCTGATGTCCCAAGGAGGGATACGCAGGAAGCCCTTATTGGGCATGGTCACGGGTAGGTTTTAAGGTAGGGAGTCTTATCTTATGTAAACCGAACTACAGAAGGGCCTGATTTCCCGCGGAGGGATACATAGGTAGTCTACGTAAGACTTGACCCCTATATATTATAAATATTGTATTTCCCTCACCTAACAAAGCCCAAGTACTCAAGACCCGGTACAAGAGATCAATTGAGCATTTAAATCAAATATATGATTATTTATGTGCTAAGTGTTTTTAACTGCCATCTATGTGTGATATCTCGATTATCTTTCCTTTACCTAATGAACTAACTCTGTTTACCTTTGAGTTATTCTTTTCTTATAGAAAGAGAGGTTGATTAGTGTTCACGCCGACATACTTCAAAAGATCCAAAGCTACAATAGCATCCTTATCCCAACAAGACAAAGGCAAAGCAAAAATGACTGCCACTTGCGAGAACGAAACTACTCCTACTGACATTTCGCTTAGAGCATCGCCTCTGTGTGAACTGCCTGAGTCATCCCCTACTGAAGACGTTATGAAAATCACGTTTGAAAAAATCGCCCATCTTCAAGAGGAAGTGGCGCGAAACAAAGCTGCTAATGCTACCCGAGAGGCCCCTGCTTAAGAAAGAAGGCCTCTATTGTTCTTTCCATTGCTGAATTCGCCATTACCCGACCACTTCTCCACCCGGTCCATTGTGACCACCATACCATTTACCCCAATTGACGAGCATATTGGTGCCTCGCACCATACCTCACCACCACTTATCACTACCCAAATTCTCGGAACTACTCACTCTATTCCCTCTAACTAAATAACACAAAATACCCATCCCAGCAACACTATACAACTAAGCATCATCTCGCTACCAACCGCCAAAACTACCCCTACCCACCGAATTCCCCCTGCTGTTTTCTTCCATACACCTGTCACCCCAGGCAACTTTTCACTCGATCAAGAAATTAATCACTACGAGCAGATGGAAAATGCATGAAAGGTCGAGCAGGAAAAATAAGAAGAGAGGCGGTCTGGTCACGGATAGATTTTAAGGTAGGGAGTCTTATCTTATGTAAACCGAACTACAGAAGGGCCTGATTTCCCGTGGAGGGATACATAGGCAATCTATGTAAGACTTGATCCCTATTTATTATAAATATTGTATTTCCCGCACTTAACAAAGCCCAAGTACCCAAGACCCGGCATAAGAGATCAATTGAGCATTTAAATCAAATATATGATTATTTATGTGCTAAGTGTTTTTAACTGCCATCTATGTGTGATATCTCGATTATCTTTCCATTACCTAATGAACTAACTCTGTTTACCTTTGAGTTATTCTTTTCTTATAGAAAGAGAGGTTGATTAGTGTTCACGCCGGCATACTTCAAAAGATCCGAAGCTGCAATAGCATCCTTATCCCAACAAGACAAAGGCAAAGCAAAAATGATTGGCACTTGCGAGAACGAAACTACTCCTACTAACATTTCTCTTAGAGAATCGCCTCTGTGTGAACTGCCTGAGTCATTCCCTACTGAAGACGTTATGAAAATCACGTTTGAAAAAATCGCCTATCTTCAAGAGGAAGTGGCGCGAAACAAAGCTGCTAATGCTACCCGAGAGGCCCCTGCTTAAGAAAGAAGGCCTCCATTGTTCTTTCCATTGCTGAATTCGCCATTACCCGACCACTTCTCCACCCGGTCCATTGTGACCACCATACCATTTACCCCAATTGACGGGCATATTGGTGCCTCGCACCATACCTCACCACCACTTATCACTACCTAAATTCTCGGAACTACTCACTCTATTCCCTCTAACTAAACAACACGAAATACCCATCCCAGCAACACTATACAACCAAGCATCATCTCGCTACCAACCGCGAAAAAACTACCCCTACCCACCGAATTCCCCCTGCTGTTTTCTTCCATACACCTGTCACCCCAGGCAACTTTTCACTCGATCAAGAAATTAATCACTACGAGCAGATGGAAAAATCATGAAAGGTCGAGCAGGAAAAATAAGAAGAGAGGCTCGAGCGGAAGATGATTGCAATGTTGGAGCGAACTATAAAATCCGCTCAGACATGCATGGGCCTAAGTTGTGATGACTTGTGTATGCATCAAAATTTGGATTGACCCGAAGGCTTCAAGGTGCCGTATTTTGAGCTATTTAATGGAGCGGGTAATCCAAAAGAGCATCTACGGGCCTATTGTGACCAATTAGTTGGCGTCCAAGACAACCAAGTGCTCATAATGAGGCTGTTCAACCAAAGATTGACCAGAGAAGCCTTAGAATAGTTCAAGGAGCAAGACATATGTCGTTGGGTCACTTAGGAAGATATCGCTATGGCCTTTATGGAAAGATTCCGCTTTAACATGAAAATAGTATAAGACAGGTACTATACAGAAAAAGTGAAACAAAAGACCACCGAGAACTTCCACGAGTATGCAAGTAGGTGAAGAACAGAAGCTGCCCGAGTACAAACGCCAATGGGCAAGGAAGAACTGGTGTCGAACTTCATCCGTTCGCAAGAAACTGATTTCTATGACAGAATGCTTTCAATGGCTGGAAGACCCTTCTCCGAACTAGCCAAAATGGGAGAAGCCATAGACGATGGTCTCAAAATAAGCCGAATCATAAGTATGGCCGGAAAGTCCATTGGGTCAAGCTCAACCGAGTTTATAAGGAAGAAGAAGGAAGACGTGGCAAGTATATCCCACACTCCTAGCCTTAAACCCAAAAGAAGGGAGGAATTCCTGATGGAAGCATATGCTTCACCTCCCCCAAACACTTACATACCTGCTCCTTACAATACGGTGCCCGTATATTATACGCAACCGACCTTCCAATCACCACCCCCAAATTACCAAACCCCACCAAATACCTTCCAATCACCTCCCCCGAATAACCAAGCTCTACAGCCAAATTATTAGACTCCCCTACCCACTTACTGTCCTCCACAAAATAACCAACCTAATACCTACCAAAATCAGCCGCCACCAAATTCCTATAATACGCCACGTCAGAACTTTAAAAAGAAGCCTGCCCACGTGTTCACTCCGCTAATAGAATCACAAACTGATTTTTTCAAAAGATTGAGCACGGTTGGGATGATCCAAACGCTTCCCCCAAAGGTCGTTGACCCAAACAACTGGTTCTATCAAGATGACCAGATATGTGCCTACTATTCTAATGGCATAAGACACAGTACTGAGGACTGCATCAATCTCAAGTATAAGATACAAGACATGATTGACCGAAAGGAGATTATACTCCAAATAGCTCCTCCGAATGTGAACACCAATCCCCTACCAAACCATGGAAACAATGTGATTCATAGATAGAAATAGAAGAAGACTGGGTCGCGGTTAGGCCACAATCTGAAAACCTATGAAAGAACTTGAGCGCACAGTGGCGTGTCTTTCTCTACAAGAACACCCACAATTCAAAGTGTTAATCCCTATGCCCCTATGCCAGTTATTGCGCATATGGCCCAAGTAACCCCTGCACCGTTTCGAAAAGAATTTGTGGTCCAAGTCCCCGTTTCCCACAGAATTACAAGATTGGAAAGGTGCTATAATCTGAAGATCTAGCCCAAAGGGCACCTCGAAGAGAGGGAAATCAGAAAAGGGCGATCACTAAGGGTGAAGCTGAAGATGTTACACCTCGAAAAAAAATTTCGTTCATGTACAGTGAATAGACTAGCGAAGGGCACGAAGTATACGATGTTTTGATAAGTAAGAAATAGCAATTGATGATCCTAATTGAGATGTCAAAGGCATTTGAAGTAAGAGAAGAAAGTTTGCTAAGAAAGGCAAGGTATATGTTACGAATCGGAAAGGATTTACAAGTGATAAGTTAGCGATGATTTAATGATGTCTGGGAGAAGAGTTATAATGTCCCTTATATTTTTAACGAGGTGTTACACAAGTGTCAAGAAGGTTCCATAAGGATTGGAGATCAAATGAACGACGGAGATCATTTTAGGGAAATGGGGTTATACGACCGACTTATACGGTCCATATAAGGGTCCGTATAACACCTAGAAGAGATGATGTTTGCCTGGTGGTGAACCACGACCACTTATATGGGCCGTGCAATGTTATATGGACCGTATAAGTGTCCGTGGAAGTCCTGACGGGCTGAGTTAAGTTCAATTATATAAATGTGATCCCATTTCACTAATTTCATTTCCCACACTTCTTCATCTCTCTCAAGGCTTCTAGAGGGTTCCACACTTCTTCCACAAGAACGCAAGAGATATTCAAGATCAACTTCATCAAACCAACAAAATTAAGTGTATCAAACTCATTAAAGTTCATCCAAGCCAAAGAATTCCAATGGAAGTGAACTAGGGTTTTGGTGCAAGAGAAGTATTTCCACTCAAGGCTTATTCCTACACTATCTAAGGTAAGTTTTATGATCTTTTCATGTTGTTTAAGGTAATGAGAAGTTGAAAGACTTAGATTATGGAAGGAGATAGAAAATGGGTCACAAGGATAGGAATAATGAGATTTTGAGTAGTAGTTTGGAGTGAATCATGAATATTGATATGTTGTGATTATAAGTATGCTATAAGTGACATTTAGAATATGGGATAAGCATTATATGTGAGAAAATGCAATAGTGAACTATGACCATGATTATGGAGGAATTGAAGTGAAATTGTGAAATGTGGATAATGTAGATGAACGATGATTGTTGCATATAATATTGTGAATGTTGTTATGGATGTTTGGGAGTTGATATGGAATATGGGGAAAGTTGTATAAAAAAAGGAAATGCTGCCCAATTTTCTCTAGATTTAGTAAGCACGTTCTTATAATCGCTTAGCTAATGTTAATATGAACTCCCTTGAAGGTAAAGACGTGAGCATTGAAAGAGAATGATCAAGCGGTAGAATAGCTAAAGGAAAAGGTATGTGAGGTGTTACACCTCGGAAAATTTTTCGTTGGTACGCAAGAGAATGAACTAGTGATGAATATGAGTACATGATGTCTATGAGCAAGAAACGACGTTTGATGACCTTAGGCGAGATTTCGAAAGTACCCGATGTGAGACGAGGAAGTTGGCTAAATTAAGATGAGATACAAGGTGAGAAATGCATGTGCATGGACGGGGGTGATTAAAATGACAAGTCTAAGAAATATGGGAAGTTGCAGAATTGCAACTGCCCAGTGGTCGTATATTGCAAAATACGGACCGTAAATTGCTATACGGTCCGTAAACTGGCAGTCGTAAAATGCCATGCAAAAGCTTCAGCTTTCTGCCCAGCCGAGAAATGGTAAAATACGACCAGGTTTACGGACCGTAAAGGGATTTACGGCCCGTAAACCATGGTCGTAAATCACCATGCATGCAGCCTTAAGTCCCTGGTTCTGCTTAAGCTTAAAGACGACCACTGTACACCCAGCACAGATTTTTCAATTCATTAAATATGAGGATCAAGACTTGCTTTATTTCATTTCCACATTACAGCACTTCTCTCTAGAATCATCTCTCTACATTTATTTCATAAGTTTTCAAGGATTATAAGTCCCTAACAACATAAACAAGTGAATCAAGTGTGGGCAAGCCATTAAATACCATTCAAGTCAAGAAATGCAAATGGAGAAAAACTAGGGTTTGGCTCAAAGTGGGGTATTATCAACCAAAGCTTGTTCCTACAACTTCTAAGGTAAGATTCATGATTTTTACAAGATGTTTAAGGTATTGGAGAATTAAAATACACGGATTGTAGAAAAATGTGGTCAACTAGGTCATGAATGGTGAATAGTGACATTTTGAGGAATAGTTTGAATTGATTTATGAATGTTGTAGTGTTACGATATGAATGTATTATAAATGGTACTAAGATCATGAACTCGACACTTTAGACGAATGGACGAAGTTGGAGGTCATGACCATAAATATGGGAGAATTAGAAGCAAATTGAGAAATCTAGATAATGTGGATGATGTGAATGACTAATGGCCACTGTTATGATATTAATGAAGGTATAGACGCTAGCATTGGAAGGAAACGTGCAAGTGTAGAATAGTTCGACGAAAAGGTATGTAAGGCTAACCCTTCTTTCATAAGGCATGGTTCTTGGCCAAATTTCTAATTCCTCTACATGAGTACGTTGTTTTCAACTGGTTGATATTCTGAGCTCAAAAGCTCACGATCCTTGATATGTACTACGATTGTACCACGCACTTCATACGACGAGTAGGCCTATGATATAGAAGTAACGATAATGATGACGATAGTAATGATAAGGATGATAATAATGATGCTAAAGGTGCCTCTGGGCTATTATACTTATATGTGTGCCTATGAAGGGCTATAATGAAACCCCGAGCTTATAACGCCGGGTAGAATGTATGTATATGATTATGTATAAAGTATGTATACGATTACGAAATGCGCGCACACCTCTGCAGATGGTACGGATAACCCTGAAGCCTTGGTAGGGCCAGGTAGAAATAATATCGAGCCTTGGTTGGCCAAGTACGTATGAACCACCGAACCTTATGGTCGGGCACGCTATGTATGTATATAAGTGTATGGCTATGTATATAATATGAATATGAATGTGATAAGACTATGTATAAGAATACGAATACGAATAAGGACATGTATACGAATATGAGCACAAGTATGGTACGAGTACTGTTATGGAATACGGATGATGACGTAGGTGTACAAATACGTATGAAAAATGGAAAGTCCTACGAAAGGCAGGTAAGTGCTATGACGATGATATTATTGTCTCCCCCTCCTATGCTATTTCATATGTTGTTCGTGATGCTTATTTATTGATGTTGCTCATGCTTTACATACTCAGTACATTCTTCGTACTGACGTCCTTTTGTTTGTGGACGTTGCGTCATGCCCGTAGGTGCACAGGGAGACAGACTTGATCCATAGCTGCCTATTCGGAGATTACCTAGAGAGCTCCAATTCCTTCGGAGTCATATCTTTTGGGTACTCATTCTTTTGTGTATATAATTATAGGCATAGCGGGGTCCTGTCCCGCTAATGTGATATGTTATACTCTTAGAGGCTCGTAGATATGTGTGTGTGTGGGTAGATGTGTTTGGCCTTGTCGGCCTATGTTTTGAATATCATTTTGTCGGCCACGTGGGCCCATGTACATTGATGTGTCATAGATGCCTATGATATGTTAAATGATGATGGTCGCCTAATGGGATCAATATGATTAACGATAAGAAAAGCACGAATTGACTTATGGTTCACCTAGATGTTATGTTATGTACGATAAGGGGGTGCCCGGGTGGGGTAGCACCGGGTGCTCGTCGCGGCCCCCTAGCCGGGTCGTGACATGAGGCTAGTACCTTCTTCCTAAGGCATGAATCTTATGGCATGATCTTCCATCCTTCTCCTTGAATTTCCTACATCCCCAGGACTTTATTGACGGTATGCTAAGGACGCTCCGGTTGATACATGCTTCAGACACCGAGTCGGTAGAGCTAGCGTCATATAGATTGAGAGATGTCTCGATCCACTGGTATACGGTGTGGATGGATTCACGGGGGGCCAATGCACCTCCCCCGGTATGGCAAGAGTTTTTTGATGATTTTCTCCGTCATTATATGCCCCAGAAGTTCGGCGAGGTAGGGTCGATAAATTCTTAAATTTGAGGCAAGGCAGTATGAGTGCCCTAGAGTATAGCCTCCGTTTTAACTCCTTGGCCAGGTATGCTTCGGCCATGGTAGCAGATATGGGCGACAGGGTACACCGATTTGTAAAGGGCCTAGGGCCCCATCTGATGGACAAATGCTTGACTGCGTCCCTTCAGGACGGTATGGATATTGCACGTATTCAGGCACATGCTCAGAACTTAGAGGAAAGCCTACAATAGCGGAGAAGTGAACGTGAACAGGATAGGGGACATAGCAAGAGGGCCAGATCTTCGGGCCCAATAAGTGAGTCCAGAGGCGGACACATGCAGCAGTTTCCCAGCCATTCGAGCTATTCCATGACCAGTCCACCTCCACGGTTTTAAGGCCAAGGCCTTGATAGATCTCTTCGTTCAGGGCCAAGTCAGAGCTATTCAGGGTCCTAGTTCAGAGGTGATTTAGGCCATTCAAGGCCGTCTGTGCCACGATGTTCCCAGTGTGGGAAGTCGCATTGGGGTCAGTGCCGATTGGGTTCAGATATTTGATATTCATGTGGTCGACCGGGCCATATTATGCGTGATTGCCCCTCAGTGCATGGTAGAGGTAGGACCCAGCCATCATGGTCGGTAGCCGGATCTTCGGCATCTGTACGCCCTACGGGGCCAGGTTCACATGCGCCAGTCGGCCATGGTAGAGGTAGAGGCAGAGCTCCCAGTACTAGCGGTCCTCAACACCGTATTTATGCTTTGGTTGGACACCAAGATCTTGAGTCTTCTCCTGACGTGGTCACAGGTATATTATCGGTATTCTCTCATGATGTATATGCTTTGATTGATCCGGGATCTACATTGTCTTATGTTACTCCATATATTGCGGGTCGATTTATAGTCGAGCCGGAGTCGATCAAACCCTTTGAGGTGTCCACGCCCGTTGGCGAATCGGTGATAGCTAGCCGAGTGTATAGAGGTTGTGTAGTCGTGCTTTGTGACCGTCGTACCATGATTGATTTGCATGAGCTAGAGATGGTAGATTTTGATGTCATTATGGGCATGGATTGGTTGGCTTCTTGTTATGCCAATGTTGATTGTAGAATGAAGATGGTTCATTTCCAATTTCCGGGAGAACCAGTCTTAGAATGGAAAGGAACTACGGCATCACCAAAAGGTAGGTTTATTTCCTATCTAAAGGCAAGGAAGATGATCACGAAAGGGTGCATTTATCACCTAGTGCGAGTTCAAGATGTAGAAGCTGAGTCGCCGACTCTACAGTCAGTTCCAGTGGTGAACGAATTTCCGGATGTGTTCCCGGAAGAGCTTCCAGGCCTTCCTCCCAAGCGAGAGATCAATTTTGCGATTGATGTGTTGCCAGACACTAAACCCATATCTATTCCTCCCTATAGAATGGCACCCGCAGAGTTGAAGGAGTTGAAGGAGCAATTGAAATACTTGCTTGAAAAAGGCTTCATTAGGCCTAGTTCATCCCCGTGGGGAGCGCCCGTACTGTTTGTCCGAAAGAAAGATGGCTCCTTGAGAATGTGCATCGATTATCGGCAATTGAATAAAGTGACGATTAAGAACAAGTATCCTCTCCCGAGGATCGACGACTTATTTGATCAATTGCAAGGTGCCAAGTGGTTTTCAAAGATTGATTTGAGGTATGGGTATCATCAAGTGAGAGTCAGGGAAAGAGATATCCCTAAGACGGCCTTCAGAACAAGATACGGTCACTTCGAGTTTCGAGTGATGTCGGTTGGGTTAACTAATGCACCGGCAGTGTTTATGGACTTAATGAACAATGTATTCAGACCTTTTCTGGATCTATTTGTAATTGTATTCATCGACGACATCTTAGTGTATTCTAGATCCGAGGACGAGCATGCGGATCATTTGCGAATTGTCCTTGGAGTTCTTCGAGCTCGAGAGCTGTTTGCAAAATTCTCCAAGTGTGAGTTTTGGTTGAACTCGGTATCATTTCTGGGCCATATCGTTGCAGCCGATGGTATTCGAGTGGATAGCCAAAAGATCAAGGCCGTGAAGACTTGGCCAAGGCCCACTACTCCTACGGAAGTTCGTAGCTTTTTGGGCTTAGCAGGCTATTACAGAAGATTTGTTGAGGGTTTTTCTTCTATTTCTGCGCCACTCACCAAGTTGACTCAAAAGTCAGCTAAGTTTCAATGGACAGATGCTTGCGAGCGTAGTTTCCAAGAGTTGAAAGACCGATTGACTTCAGCCCCAGTCTTGACACTTCCAGAGGGATTGGAAGGATATGTTATTTATTGTGATGCTTCAGGCGTCGGGCTAGGCTGTGTATTGATGCAAAAAATGGTAATGTGATTGCGTATGCTTCTAGACAATTACGGAAACATGAACAGAACTATCCAACCCATGATTTAGAATTAGCCGCAGTGGTCCATGCATTAAAGATATGGCGACATTATTTATATGGTGTCCATGTGGATGTTTATACAGATCATAAGAGCCTTCAGTATATCTTCAAGCAGAAAGAGTTGAATTTGCGACAACGACGATGGTTGGAGTTGCTAAAGGATTACGATGTTGATATCTTGTATCACCCCGGAAAGGCTAACGTTGTGGCTGACGCTCTTAGCCACAGATCCATGAGAAGTCTAAGTGATGTACGACCAGAAAAGAAAGAGATGGCCCGTGAGCTTCAACAGTTAGCTAGCCTAGGAGTCCGAGTAGTGGGCTCGGGTAGCAGCGGAGCTACGATTCAGAATTCAGCAGTTTCATCGCTAGTAGCAAAAGTAAAAGAGCGACAATATGAGGATCCCATGCTAATGCAGTACAGAGACACACTCCCTCAGAGGGAGGAGTCATCATTTGATATTTCGGAAGACGGAGTTCTCCGATGTCGAGGCAGGTTATGTGTTCCCGATGTGGTAGGTCTACGTCACCAAATATTGAGGGAAGCTCATTGTTCCCGTTACTCCGTTCACCCCGGAGCGAAGAAAATGTATCATGATCTTAAGTCTATATATTGGTGGAATGGGATGAAGAAAGACGTAGCGAAATTTGTAGCTCAATGTCCTAATTGTCAACAGGTGAAAATCGAGCACCAAAAGCCGGGTGGATTATTGCAAGCTATAGAAATCCCAACTTGGAAGTGGGAAGTGATTAATATGGATTTCATTACAGGGTTACCCCGTTCTCGACGTAAGTATGATTCCATATGGGTGATCGTAGATAGACTCACTAAATCAGCTCATTTCTTACCGGTTAGGACGACCTATGTGGCAGAAGATTATGCGAGGCTTTATCTTAAAGAGATAGTGAAACTCCATGGCGTTCCAGTAGCGATTATCTCCGATAGAGAGACTCAGTTTACACCTAAGTTTTGGGAGTCTTTCCAAGAGGGTTTAGGGACCCAAGTGCGCCTTAGCACGGCGTTTCACCCACAGAACGATGGGCAGGCCGAACGTACCATTCAGACTCTTGAAGATATGTTGCGAGCATGTATGTTAGATTTTGGAGGAAATTGGGATGATCATTTGCCACTCATTGAGTTTTCTTACAATAACAGTTATCATTCTAGCATTCAAATGGCACCGTATGAGGCTTTATATGGGCGAAAGTGTAGATCCCCGATTGGGTGGTTTGAAACCGGAGAAACTAAGTTGATAGGGCCAGACTTGGTCCACCAAGCAATAGAGAAAGTTAAGCTCATACAAGATCGGTTGCTAGCGGCTCAAAGTCGTCAAAAGTCCTATGCGGATAATCGTCGAAGAGACTTAGAGTTCGAAGTGAAAGATTGGGTATTCTTGAAAGTGTCGCCGATGAAGGGCGTAATGAGATTTGGCAAAAAGGGGAAGCTCAGTCCCCGGTATATTGGGCCATACGAAATTGTACGCAAGATAGGCAAAGCGGCCTATGAGTTAAATCTACCTCCAGACTTGGAGTCAGTTCATCCAGTATTTCATGTTTCGATGCTTCGGAAATGTGTTGGAAATCCTACCAGGATCGTCCCAGTGAATGATGTGCAAGTAACAGAGAAATTGACTTATGAAGAGATACCCATTGCCATACTAGATAGGCAAGTACGGAGACTTAGAAACAAAGAAGTGGCCTCAGTTAAGGTCTTATGGAGGAACAACAATCGAGAGGAAATGACGTGGGAAGCAGAAGAGAGTATGCGATCTAAATACCCACATCTATTTCAGCCCTTGGAAGAAGTACAAAATGAGACGTCGAGATCATAAGGTATGCATGTTTTCCTTTTATGCTTTTGGGTCGTGTGTGGCCAATTTTTATGTTATTATGTAGTGGACCTGTGTAGCATCGATATTATGGGCTATTGTGGCAGGATGGCAGTGCCATAATGTAGGGGAAACTCTGGCGAAATTTTTATAGAATCCCCGAAGACCTTAACATTCGAGGACGAATGTTCTTAGGGGGGGGGGGGGGGGGAGAATGTTAAACCTCGGAAAATGTCCATGAGCAAGAACAGACGTTTGATGACCTTAGGCGAGATTTCGAAAGTACCCGATGTGAGACGAGGAAGTTGGCTAAATTAAGATGAGATACAAGGTGAGAAATGCATGTGCATGGACACGGGTGATTAAAATGAGAAGTCTGAGAAATATGGGAAGTTGCAGAATTGCAACTGCCCAATGGTCGTATATTGCAAAATACGGACCGTAAATTGCTATACGGTCCGTAAACTGGCAGTCGTAAACTGCCATGCAAAAGCTTCAGCTTTCTGCCCAGCCGAGAAATGGTAAAATACGACCAGGTTTATGGACCGTAAAGTGATTACGGCCCGTAAACCATGGTCGTAAATCACCATGCATGCAGCCTTAAGTCCCTGGTTCTGCTTAAGCTTAAAGACGACCTCGAGGGACGGTCCGTAAACTGAAATACGGACCGTAAACCTCCATGGACGACCACTGTACACCCAGCACAGATTTTTCAATTCATTAAATATGAGGATCAAGACTTGCTTTATTTCATTTCCACATTACAGCACTTCTCTCTAGAATCATCTCTCTACATTTATTTCATAAGTTTTCAAGGATTATAAGTCCCTAACAACATAAACAAGTGAATCAAGTGTGGGCAAGCCATTAAATACCATTCAAGTCAAGAAATGCAAATGGAGAAAAACTAGGGTTTGGCTCAAAGTGGGGTATTATCAACCAAAGCTTGTTCCTACAACTTCTAAGGTAAGATTCATGATTTTTACAAGATGTTTAAGGTATTGGAGAATTAAAATACACGGATTGTAGCAAAATGTGGTCAACTAGGTCATGAATGGTGAATAGTGACATTTTGAGGAATAGTTTGAATTGATTTATGAATGTTGTAGTGTTACGATATGAATGTATTATAAATGGTACTAAGATCATGAACTCGACACTTTAGATGAATGGACGAAGTTGGAGGTCATGACCATAAATATGGGAGAAAGCTGCCTCGGAGATTACCTAGAGAGCTCCAATTCCTTCAGAGCCATATCTTTTGGGTACTCATTATTTTGTGTATATAATTATGGGCATAGCGGGGTCCTGTCCCGCTAATGTGATATGTTATACTCTTAGAGGCTCGTAGATATGTGTGTGTGTGGGTAGATGTGTTTGGCCTTGTCGGCCTATGTTTTGTATATCATTTTGTCGGCCACGTGGGCCCATGTACATTGATATGGCATAGATGCCTATGATATCTTAAATGATGATGGTCGCCTAATGGGATCAATATGATTAACGATAAGAAAAACACGAATTGACTTATGGTTCACCTAAATGTTATGTTATGTACGATAAGGGGGTGCCCGGGTGGGGTAGGACCGGGTGCTCGTCGCGGCCCCCTAGCCGGGTCGTGACATGAGGCTAGTACCTTCTTCCTAAGGCATGAATCTTATGGCATGATCGTCCCTCCTTCTCCTTGAATTTCCTACATTCCGGAAAACTAAGAGTCTATGTTCATGAATAGCCATATGAGTTAAAGATAAGAGATATTATGAACATGATGATGATGATCTTAAGTCCAAAGATTCTAGAGTTCACGATATGATGTTTCTACAAAGCTATTGATGTTAACTACGATCCATTGATGTTGTTTATTGTATACACTCACCTTATATGCTAATTCCTTCAAGGTGAGGCAGAATGCTTATGAATGCTCCATAATGAAATCGAGGGTTCACGACCTTATGTCACCCCGATAAAGTATAGTTGTCTTGAGTTCTATGCATGCCTTATGACATGTACATGATGATGATATTACACTGCGCCTATATGGCCAGGCAGACACCGCTAAGGCGGGCAGCGTATACACCATGTCTAGATGGCATGGGCAGACACCACTAGTGGGCGGCATGAGATGGTACCCTGGACGCGGGAGGCCTGGACACGAGCTAATGATTATCACACCGTACCTATATGGTCGGGAAACTTGTACATATATGCATACATGATATGATGATGATTATGGAGTAAGCCAGCATGCATTATTTCATTTATAATTGATAGTCAGTTACAGGTTGCTCCTTATTTGATGCTTCCTTATTTCATTGATGTATTATTATTGCTGATGCCTTACATACTCAGTACAATGTTTGTATTGACGTCGTTTTCTTTGGACACTGTGTTCATGTCCACAGGTAGACCGGGAGGTGATCTAGACTCATAGGAGCTATCAGCTGACTCGAAGGCACTCCATTGTTTCGGAGGTGCCATTGATTTATCCTTTTGTGTATATATATGTTTTGGGCATGACGGGGTCCTGTCCCGTCCATATGTCTAGTACTCTAGTAGAGGCTCATAGATGCGTATGTGTGGGTAGTATGGTCTCACGATATCCTCGTTGTATGTACATTATTTTGATAGCCGAAGGGCTTATGTATATAAAGGTAATTATGTTTCGAAGTGTAAAATGGTTTTTCCTATGACTTGAGTATAAGATTAATGAATGCACGTTTGATGAGTACGATGAATAATGGTATGAGCGGTGCTCGGTGGTTAGCCCCGGGTACCCATCATGGCCCCTAGTCGGGTCGTGACAGAAGATTTCTGGCACTGGATGCAGCCTAAAGAATACTCCATCGTGGAGCACCTAAAGAAAACACCAGCCCAAATTTTTGTGTTGGCACTTTTACAAAGTTCACCCTAGCATCGCTTGGCTCTAATGAAGGTGTTAGAGGAAGCCCACGTCCCAGCTGGAACAAGTAGCGAAAATCTGGCCGAAATGGTCGTCCAGGTTATGGAGGAATACCAAATTACCTTTACGAAAAAAAAGTTGCCCAACGAAGGCACCAATTACAACAAAGCGTTGCACATCACTGTCATGTGCCGCAACAAAGTAGTGAATCGTGTGCTAATCGACAACGGAGCGGGACTCAACATTTGTCCTGAGTCTACCCTAACTAAGATGGGATATGACCTTGGAAAGGTTCTTCAGAGCCACACTAATATAAGAGAAGTTGACAAAGGCCAATGTGATGCCACCGGAGTAGTGGACCTGGACGTTCAAATAGGTCCAACAGAGTTCACTACCGAGTTTCAAGTTATGGAAATACCTGCCAACTACAATCTACTCTTGGGGAGGCCATGGATCCACATGGCAGGAGTAGTACCATCTTCACTTCACCAGTCTTTGAAATTCGTCTGGGGAAAACAAGAAGTGATAATCCATAGAGAAGCAAGCATGCACAATTACCCGGATAATTCTGTGCCTGTCATCAACGCAGAACCCAAAGGAACAGATTTCTATGTAATGGAACTCGTAGGGGCTACCCACAAAACAGAATACCCCGAGACCCCCATGTCGGCAGTATATAAGATGATTGCTTTGACTATGCTCTTGAACAGGTTCGACCCCGAGAAAGATCTGGGAAAGAATTTGCACGGCATCACTCAGCCAATTCCCCTTCCCCAAGACAATTTCCATTTCGGACTGGGATATGTCCCAACTGAAGATGAGATCTCCAAAATAATAGATAGAAATACCACAAATAAGGCCATTGCGACACCCATCAATACCTACCAAGAAGATGCAAGAGGTCGTAGATCTCTGCAAACCTATTCCCAACCTGTACCAGTCATTTTCTAGCCGAGTGCCTGTGCAAAATGATGCTGACATTGAAGACGGGGTAGGGATGCTATTCAAAGAAGAGGATTTTTTGGTCATCTTAGAAGAGTATGCAAAAACGCCACCACCAGAGATATAGATCCGGGCGAGTAGCTGTCCAATTGGACCTTTGCCCCATTACTGGCTTTTCGGTAGAGAAAGTTGAATTTATTTTGAAAATAGGGAGAATAGGTCGAGGCCTGATTACTCACTTTTTATCATTCTATGTACCTCATATTGTTTTCAAAAACAGAAATGACTTAATCGAAGCCAGGACCATAGTTTGTACTTTTATTAATCTAAATCAAAGAAAGCCTCGATTTAATCAAAATAATTTTATTTATTGCGCATGCATGTTTTACACTAACATACTTTGCTTTGAATCTTTTCAGTAACAAAAATGATAAAATGACCCTAAATGTCATGACATGTTGCAAAACGAATAAGTCGAGCAATGTAGAGGAAGAAGAGTACGAGGAATATGACGAGACCACAATGTTACCCGAGGGTCCCGCGAAAGAGGTAGAGCAGTTAGCAAGTGAGCAGAAACCAAACATGGATAAAACAGAGGCCATAAATCTAGGTGATGAAGAGAATGTCAAAGAGACAAGGATAGGTGCACACCCGGAGACGCCTTTAAAAGAAGAATTGATAAATCTGCTGAAGGAGTACGTGGATATCTTAGCATGGTCGTACGTCGACATGGCAGGGCTGAGTACCAGCGTAGTATCCCACAAGTTTCCTATCAACACGGGCTTCACTTCGGTAAAATAGAAAACCAGAAAGTTCAAGTCGAACCTCAGTATTCGCATCAACGACGAGGTAGAAAAGAAAATCAAGTCTGTGGTAGTAGAAGTAACCTCATACCCCACCTGGTTGGCCAACATAGTTCCGATACCCAAAAAGGATGGAAAGATAAGGATCTGTGTGGATTACCGAGATATCAATAAAGCCAATCGAAAGGACAAATTCCCGCTGCCAAACATCCACATACTCATCGATAACTATGCCAAGAACGAGCTACAATCATTTGTGGATTGTTTCGCCGGTTACTATCAAATCCTAATGGATAGAGAGGACGCGGAGAAAACAACATTCATCACTCCATAGGGAGTATACCATTACAAAGTGATGCCCTTCGGCCTTAAAAATACCGGCGCAACCTACATGAGAGCCATGACCACCATTTTCCACTACATGATTCATAGAGAAATTGAAGTATACGTGGACAATGTCATTATCAAGTCAAGGGAAAATTCGGAGCATACTACTCATTTGAGGAAATTATTTAATAGGCTTCAAAAGTTCAACTTGAAATTGAACCGGGCTAAATGTGCGTTCGGAGTATCGGCCAAAAAATTACTGGGGTTCATAGTTAGCCAAAGGGGCATAGAGCTTGACCCAATGAAGATCAAAGAAATCCAAGAACTACCTCCTCCCAAAACCAAGAAAGAAGTCAATGAGTTTCTTGGGAAGGTTAAATTACATTGGATGATTGATAGCTCAATCCACCATCATTGTGAAGCCCATCCTCATGCTTTTAAAGAAAGACACTCCCACAAAATGGATAGAAGAGTGCCAAGAGGCATTTGATACTATCAAGAGATACCTGTCTAATCCACCAGTCTTGGTACAACTATGGCCCGGAGGTCTACTGTTGCTATGCTTATCGATTGCTGAAAATGCCTTTGGCTGTGTGTTAGGAAGACACAATAAAGAACGGAAAAAGGAACATGCCATTTACTACTTGAGCAAAAACTTCACTGCCTGTGACACAAGATATACGCTAGTGGAGAAAATCTGTTGCGCTTTAACTTGGGTGGCCCAAAAACTTCCTATACCACTCACCTCATATCCGAGATGGATCTATTGAGGTATATCTTCCGTCAGCCTATGCCCATCGGGAAGTTGGCGAAATGGCAAATGTTGTTGAGCAAATTTGACATTGTATGCATAGCATAAAAGGCCGTTAAAGGACAAGCCTTGGCCTACCTGCTAGCTGAAAGTCCTGTGGATAAAGAGCTTGAACCCCTCCGCACTCATTTCCCAAACGAAGGGGTATTAGTCATAGAAAAAGAAGAAACATAATCTTACACTGGCTGGAGACTATTCTTCGACGGAGTGGTGAGTTACAAAGGTTCCGGAATCGGAGCTGTTCTAATATTAGAAAGTGGGAAACACTACCCTATGGCCACATAGCTAAAATTTTGTTGTAGCAGCAACATGGCAGAATATGAGTGTTATACCCCATTTTAACCGGGTTAAAGTAGAGTACAACATATCGGTGATTCCTCTTTTTTTGTTTATTTTAAGGAGTCGCCACCTAATTATTTATGGTAAATTAGGACACCTAAAGTTTATTAAAGTTATTTTCTAAAGTTAGCTCTGTTTAAGGTCTGTGAAACTTAAGATTCTAGGTAAGGGTTCAATTAGTCTAAAGGGAAGGTATTAGGCACCCTTTAAGACCCATTAACAATGGTTAACCGACCGGACTTGCGATTAGTTAGGCTAAGTGTAAATATAGTATTATAAAAAGAACGTAGCTTTGTAAATATGGCTAAAGTTATAGGTAGACATGTAAGAATGTTGTTTAAAATAGGACTTGTAGAAAAAAAAATATTTGTATAAAAGAAGATTTTGAGTGCTATTTAAAGTAAGACTTAAAAACGATTATTAGTTCAATATAGACTAATGTAAGAATTGTTTTAGCAAATATATGTTTCAAGCGTTGAAAATGAGCTAAAGTGAAGAAGTTATCCACAGAACTGGCTTGCCTTTTTATTTCTCAAAATAAGCTAGCATTAGTGTATAATTTGTGATGTTTTGAAAATCCTAAGATGGTAAGAATGAAAAATGATTCCTTTAACCTGAGAATGTGTAGGCATGCTATTTGAAAATCAATTATTCCAAATAAATGTTATAGATACTATAAATAGTTTAGAACATAAATAGAAGAGAAGGTAATTTGTGGAATTAACTACTCATTACTAATCTAAACCCCTTAACGTCAGTAAGGTTCATCTAAATCAACAAACAAAATGTTAGCCATACAATACACATTAAATTCACAGAAAATAAAATAGAGGAGTAGATGTAATGTAAATGGGCTCGGCCCATTTTAGGACTGCTGTGACCAGGCTGTTGTTGGGCTTTGGCCCAGTCATTTTTGTGGACTGCTGCGGCTAGAGGCTGGACAAGGGATGAGTCATGTTGGTCTTTTAGCCCAACGCCAAATGCGGAAGGAGATGACGAGTCGCTTGGACTCATATGCGAGATGTCATGCATAAAATGAAAAGAAAAGGATTAGTATATAATCGACGAATAAGATTAAACACGTAAAATATACACTAAAAACAAATCAGTAGATTATGTATATACTATGTATATTTAGATATATCTCTTGTATACACATTCATAAGGATGTATAGAAGGTTAATATTGGAAAGCTTTCTCCCCCTTTTTTCTGATGTTGCACAAGTTCCAAGGGATTTCATGAATCCCAGGCATGGCTAACACCGGGGAGGGCTCAAGCTTAATCCATAATGACCAATCTAACCTCCCTATCAACGTATTAACTAAGATATACTTAAAATATGCACTCCTATACCCATTTCCCATATAAAAACACATACTGCTTATGATATACCATACTGCTTATATTCTTACACCTGCTGCTTATAATATAACATACTGCTTATATTCTTACACCTGCTACTTGCTCTATAGTTACAATAAAAAAAAACAGAATATCTGAATACAGAACAAGGAAATCAAATACTTGTATAGAGCCGGCAAAACCAAACCACATATACTCAAGTCAGAGGAATACAATTGCATACATAGAGTTCCTTCTTCTCTTTTCCAAGTCAATTCAAATTTTCAAAGTCTCTTGCAGTGTGTCTTTTAACTTATCAAAATTATTACTGACTTATGCAAATATTCAAATGAATGCAAGTTGTAACTTCACAAAATGCCCTGATTTCTACAAATAATGCCTAGTTTGATCCAAAGAAACAGTCTTATGCCAAATTTGCGATCTAACAGGTAACCAAACAGTTCTGTTTTTCACAGTTTCGCAGAAAGGGGTTTTCAACTCTCACTTTTTAGCCAAACAAATTATTAACTAATTCAGTGAATAGACAAACATATTATGACCCAATATTTCCGGTCTACAACTTATTCTGAGTCGCAAAGCAACAATATATAGAGGCGGTTATGACAAAAAACAAACAATTATTCAATTTTTAAAATTCAGGTGCAAGAGATAAACAGGTTGCAAGTTTACAAGATAGCATTCAATCACAATTTGTCATTCCAAGGCCAGAAAAGTTCATCCTTACAGCTTCTAATCCTAAAATGCCATGACAGTCTCAGTTTTCTTATTTTAGGATCAAACAAGTCCATATTTGCCTTTTTAATCCTTAAGAGTTAACTTTTACAAATGACAGATCCAATTTCCAAAGATGAATCCAAAATGTGTCAAACTAATAAGTGGGGCACACAACAATATTTAAAGCCAATTTTATCCTAAATTGACCAAACTGGTCCGTATGGAAGCTAACTCAAATAATCTTCAAGCATGCCATTGTATCACGTTAGCCTTACAACAGAACGAAGAGAATACGATTTGGAATCAAACTATGGGTAGGAAACAAGGCAGGCTTAAACACAATTCACCATTGAGCACATCTGAGAATACATTTAGGCTATAAAGTAGTAAGAAAGAGTCATATTCTATTCTAAACTAACCAATCACAAATATATAAAAAAAAAAGGAAACATCTAATGTCTTTAAGAGATCACACGAACTATCATTTATTTCTTTGAACAGAGGGTAAAGAGAAAATGACGAATGAGCATATTGCAGTCACTTGACTAAAAATGAAGGCTGGAAATATTCAAATGAAACAACAAAGTAGAGATTAAAGAGAATGTTTTGGAGATGTGCTCATTTTTCATTTGTAAACAGCAAGGTAAAGCAAAGTAAAGCATTTATCAAAGCAAATCATTTCTCATTTGATCACACGACAAAGGGCAAAGTAAACAGCAAAGTAAGCATATTAATCAAGAGCATTCAATCGTGTCTCAAACTGAACTGAAACATGATGAAGGCTAACTAACAACACACAACTAAATAAGACAGTGAAAACTACGTCATATAAGCATTTAAGCGCATCCTAGTGACATTAAACCACTGTAGCCTTCAAACAAACACTTCTTAAGTCATATCCCTATATATTTGACTAAACCCCAATTTGTATGTATAACAACTAACTGTGAGACCACGTATTAAGAAACTAAGATAAAATGGTTAAAGCAGAAGGACATGGCAAGAAACTAAGCTAAAATGGGCAATTCAGATTATTCACAACACTGACTAATGATAGAGATGGCATGTTTATGCAAGACAAGTAATATACTACTCTTAATAGTTAAGCAGACAAAAGGCTATTAAACTAAACTTGATCAAACCTAAATCAACATTACTAGGCATACATAAATCCCTTAAACTATTTTAACATGGCAGCATTCAATTAGAATAAATGGTAACTAAAAAAAAATTAACCTGATAACTAGACTAAACAGAAGGCCATCATTACCCTATGCCAACTAAATTAGACAGGCAACAAAAGTAGACATGGCAAAACCAAATTAAGCAGACAAAAATACTAAAACACACCAGAGAATGTAAAATGCAATAAGATAGAAGAGAACAGAGGATTGCACAGATTGAGGGTAATGGTCAGAGGCAAAACATATATAGCATCAAGCAGATTCGTATAACATATAAGCAGGCAAAAGGTTGAGTAGTTTCTTTTCAGAGAAACGAGCAGAGGAAAAGAACAGTTGGGGAACCACAAAGCAGTTAACACACATAAACATCAAGCCACGTGAGTTGAATTATCATGAGAGTGATTTGAGGAATATACTGATTTTAGGCACGAAGTCATCTTAACTGAGAATTAGCAGGTGACTAAGCTAATCCAATAAGCTTAATAAGTGAGACTATGTCAAATTAGGAAATCAAACACCGTCGGTATAATCGTACACCCTTGAACTCATATGAAATCAAACCAAACACAAATAAGGCATAAACATATAAATTCTATCAACTATTAAACTGCAAAGCCCGAACTGAATTAAAACATGAACATACAAACATCCTTAAAAGCAAAACCAAACCAAACAATCCTGAGCATGCATAACTACAAGTCATAAACTAACATTCAACCAACTGAAACAAGCATGCATGAACATATAACTGCTTCTTAATCTACTAAACCGAAATTAATCGACTTAAAGAGGGATTGCTTACTGACCTTTGTTGGTGCAGTGAATCGGGACATGGAGTCTCGGATCCATGCTCGAACAGATCCGAACTTCACTCAAATAAGTTCAAAGATTTCTGTCGTGGCTAAAGTCCACCAAAACAGGATGAATGTTTAACCTGCCTTAGAGTTTAGAATGGTAGTCAAAGAATGAAAATCGTAAAATGCCGAAGATTTCTGGGGTTCAAGATCTTGTTTTTCAGGGGATTTTTCCGGTCCCCTTTCTCCCCTTTTGACGACTCCTAGCACACCAATTTATAGGGTTTTCCATTCGGGTTTAAGAAAAGGAGAAGGAGGAGCGGATAGGAGCGTAGGAGAGAGAGGAGCGGGGGACAGAGGGAAGTGGAAGAGATAGGCGTGGGGGACAAGAGGAAGTGGAGAGGAGCGTGAGGAGAGAGAGGACGAGGAGGAAGTAGGGGGAGTGGCGATGAAAGGGAAAAAGAAAGAGAAAGAGAAAGGGATTAGGGTAGAAGAAAATAAAGGATGGGTTGGACCGGGTCGGGTCGGGTCGTGGTGTTGGGCTGGACCGGGTAAGAATAGGTAATGGGCCGACGGAATTAAACATATGGGCTGGTCTGAAATATTGGGGGTGAATAAATTATAGTATGGGCCAATAATATGGCTGAAAATTATTGGTCCTTCCCCCCTATTTAATTATTTTTGGGCTTCTAATTTAATAACTAGTACACTTATTTACTATGATAAATATGTAAAAAAAAAAAAAAAGACTTGATAAAGTATAATTAATTTAACGAACACAAAATCCGAAGATAAAATGATGACGAGCCATTTAGAATTGTGATAAAGTAATGCTCGTAATGTTGATAGTAAAGTAGTGAAAATTAATAAAGTGTTCAGCTTTTCAATAAATTTAGAAGTTCAAAGAAATAAATTGAAAATAAAAGGAGGGACAAAATTGGGTGTCAACAATGAGGCCTACATCCTAGGCCTCAGAATGGCACTTGACATGAATATCGATGAGTTACTGGTCATCGGAGACTCCGACTTACTGATTCATCAAGTACAGGGCGAATGGGCCACCAAGAATAAAACTATCTTGCCATATGTGAACTTGGCACAAATATTATGCAAAAAGTTTAGAAAGATTGAATTCCGACATATGCCAAGAGCTCAAAATGCATTTGCCGATGCCTTGGCCACAATAGCATCAATGATCTAACATCCTGAAACCAGTCACATTGACCCGCTAAGGATAAGCTTGAAAGAAGAGCAAGCCCACTGTTGCCACGTGGAGGCTAAGCTAGATGGCAAGCCAGGGTACAACGACATCAAGATGTACTTGGGAAGACGAGAGTATCCCAAAAGCATTACAAGTGGACAAAAGAAGACCAACAGAAGAATGGCAAATGGTTTCTTTTTTAACAAGGAAGTATTATATAAACGGATGCCGGATTTGGGATTTCTACGATGTGTAGAAGCCGACGAAGCCACCAGATTGCTGGGAGAAGTACACGCAAGGACTTATAGAGCCCACATGAATGGATTCGTATTGGCCAAGAAAATTCTCAGAGCCGGGTATTATTGGATGACTATGGAGAGTGACTATTGCAAATATGTGCAAAAATGCAATCAATGCCAGATCCACGGTGATTTAATCAGAGTATCACAAGTGAGCTTAATGCTATGAGCTCACCATGGCCCTTCGTTGCTTGGGGCATGGATGTCATTGGAGCCATTGAACCCGTAGCCTTAAATGGCAACCGATTCATTTTAGTCGCTATTGATTACTTCACCAAATGGGTGGAAGTGACGTCTCACAAGTCAATGACAAAGAAAGTGGTAGCTGACTCCGTGCGAAACAATATCATATGCCGGTTCGGTATATCTGAGTCTATCACAACTAACAATAGAGCAAATCTGAATAGCCATCTGATGAAGGATATTTGTGAGCAATTCAAGATCACCCATCGGAACTAGACAGCTTATCGGCCACAAATGAATGGAGCCATAGAACCAACCAACAAGAATATTAAGACGATATTGAGGAAAATAACCGATAATTACAAAGGTTGGCATGAGCAGTTGCCTTATGATTTAGTGGGATACCGTACTACGGCTAGAACTTCAACAGGAGCAACTCCATACCTGTTACTCTACGGTACTGAAGCAGTTATTCCTGCCAAAGTTGAGATACCTTCTTTGAGAATCATTCAAGAAGCTGAGCTGGATAATGCTGAATGGGTTTGAGCTCGATATGAGCAGTTGACCTTAATCGATGAGAAAAGGATGGTTGTCGTATGCCACGATCAATTATATCGCTAGAGAATGGCAAGAGCTTTCAACAAACGAGTCAGGGTTCGACTCTTTCAAATCGGGAAACTTGTGCTCAAAAGGATTTTCCCACATCAAGATGAATACAAATGGAAATTAACTCCTATCAGGGAAGGTGCGAAAATGGATGGGCAAGAGTGGCCGAAGCCCGTCAATTCAGATGCAATCAAGCGTTACTATGCATGAAGACAAGTTTCTCAGTTTGTAATAGTACTCCTTGCTTGTAATCGTTATTTTACTTTTCTTGGATTAGCTATTTCCTTTTGCTTGTAATCGTTTTGTAGTAGATAGGAAAAACAAAACAACTTTTGTAATAAGAACTACGCAATGACCTGACTTCCCCATAGTTGGATACGTAGGCAGTCCGTTTGGGACCCAATTGAATTGTTTGTGAAAACCAAAAACTCATTTACTTTTATTCTGAACTATGTTTGACCTGATTTCTACTGCGACAGGATATGTAGGCGCTCTTTGAACTCGATCGCACCAAAAGGAAAAACCAAGAAACCCCTAGGAAGCCTCAGAGATTTAGATGCCGCAAGGAACATCAAGATTGCTCTATGCCCAATTGGGGCAGAATTTTTGAGAATATCTCAAAACATTCATGCCGACAGCACATTACCAAGAATTAGCCAACCAGAGTTTCAAATTGGGGCAGAAATTTTGAGAAAGATCTCAAAATTTCTGGCATATCAATGTACTGCACTCTGGGGCAGAAATTTTGAGGGGACCTCAAAATTTCCTTGATAAAGAAGACTCAGTGAGAGTTCATTGGTCAATATTTAAACTGGGGGAAACTTTTTGAGAAAAGGTCTCAAAAATTTCGCATAAGAAGCGAACACCACGGTCTCTGAAAAGGGGATTCCCTTCGTTCGAAAACACATGTCATGAAATTTAACCCTTATAAATCTAAAATAGTGCATTTATTTTCTTATAAATAGGCATCAATACATTTTTCACAAAAATGATTTTTTCACATAATAAAATTCATCTTTCGATAAGGCGGAAGGGCTCCAGATCTAGAAAGCCGAAGATGCAAAGGTGTCGGCAACACAGATCAACTTAAAATAGAAAAAAACTAACTTATTTCTGATGCAGGTCTCTAGGACGTTGGGAGGACGATCCCTTTTTCTAACTTTGTTTCATGTGCAGGGAATGGTTCACCAAAAGAAAGCCTAGATAGCTGCAGAGATCAGAGCACGAGACAGATAAAAGATTTAAAATGCCAAAAGGGCGAATATTTTGCCACGAGGGCTATAAAGGATAAAAAAACACCAAAAGGGCTAATATTTGGCCACGAGGGCCATAAAAAGACGAAAAAAAATACCAAAAAAGCAAATATTTGGCCACAAGGGCTATAAAAGGACGAAATGCCATAAGGGCGAATACCCGTCCATGAGGGCTATGAAAGGATGAAAAATGCCACGAGGGAAAAATATCAAGCTACAAAGGGTACAAAATGACTGAAACTGCCACAAAGGCAAACATTTGGCCAAAAGGGTCACAACAAGAATGAACAACACATCTGACCATGAGGGTCACAACCGACATAAAGGACGAAAGAAAGACGAGCTAGCCGAAGTGGCCATATCTGTCGTTACATTTTCGTGCTACGGTGAGGGCCATTGCACATTTATCTTCCTGCTTCCATGAGGGCCATTGTACGTTTACCTTCCTGCTGCCGCGAGGGCCATTGCACGTTTACCTTCCTGCTACCGCGAGGGCTATTACACGTTTACCTTCCTGCTGCCGTGAGGGATATTGCACGTTTATCTTCCTGCTGCCACGAGGGGTATTGCACATTTACCTTCCTGCTGCCGAGTGGGCGATTGCACGTTTGTCTTCATACTACCGAGAGGGCCATTCATACAAACATGCCACGAGGGCCATTCATACAAACATGCCAAGAGGGCCATTCATACAAACTGCCGAGAGGGCCATGTTCATGCACACATGCCAAAAAGGCCATATTCGTACAAATTGCCGAAAGAGCCATTTCTACAAGCTACAGGGCACAATCAAGAGGGTAAAGCAATGTAAATCCGATTAGATGACCGCAGTATTCGCTCCAAAGATTAAAGGCAATGTAAATCCAGTCAAATGATCGCAGTATTCGCTCCAAAGATTAAACACGATGTAAACCCGGTCAGATGATCGTAGTATTCGTCATCAGAATCAACCAATGCTACTCAACAGGTGAAAGCAAATTTGCAGCCGTCAGACGAAGCAGGCTGATTCAATTAAATCCACACAAATACGGAGCAAACATGGAACGTTTTCTTATGCAGCCGGTCTAAATAGGGTGCCACGAGAGTTAAGCTCTCTGGCCAGGACATGGAAGATCGCTTCCCCCCACTCTGCCACACAAGAATAATTATTTTCTCATATGCTTATTTGTTTTCTTTTATTCCGCTACCGGTCGGACGCACATCGACACACACAAAGGCACTACCGCATAAGGGATAACCTTTTCTTCCGATCGAGTCGAACTACAAGTGACTTGATTCCTAAAATCAGGGATATGTAGGCAGGCTCAATACCAGAGAGTCAGTCACACTACTATCAATCACACCAGAATTCCCAGTTTGATAAACGGGAGATCCGAGAATTTGCTTTAATTTTCAGTTAGAAGTTATAATCGAGTCGAACTACAAGTAGCCTGAATTCTTAGGAACCCTGAGATATGTAGGAAACCCAAAAACTAGGGTCCGGCCATATATTTGAAAATTGCATAAAAATGAGAGGAAGCATGAATCGAGTCAGTAAAAAATTAGGGTTAGTCAAATTTTGTTGCTCAGGGATGGCTTTACCATCCCCGAACACCGAAGGGGTAGTTGTTGACACCTAATTTTTGACATCCCGGAATTTATTTTAGTCACTCAGAGGCCTTAGATACCACACATAGTGAAATATGTATTTTTAGAAGCCAAAATAATTTTATAAAACATAATTCAGATAATATTTTACCATTTTAATTGGTGAAATAACTTCTATAAATATTATAAATTAATTCACATATTTTTATAATTTACCACAATTATTCACTTAATTGTCTAAATTGTTCAAATATTAATTTGCAAAGTATTTTACTCTATTTAATGCAAGGAATCTAGTTAATTAAATAAATTAACCACTTTTACCCCTCATTGTTTAATCAATTTATTAGAATTTTGTCATAATTAATTAAGCATTTCATAGTGATTAATTCTGAAAATTGCCCATTAAATGGCTGTAATTGAAATAATCATTAATCGCCCAATCATGGCCCAATTGAAAGTCAATTTCCATAATTGAGGTCATTATTGCAAAATTAACCTTTTAAATTGTTGTTTATTTTAAGTGTGACCTTGCATGAGAAGGCCAAACTCATTGGTCTTACTAATCAAGGTCATTTTTGCAAATTCACTTTAAAATGGCTAATTTGGACCAAATGAGGCTATAATTGAAATAGCATGGTCTTAAGACTAAGTCAATTAAAGGACATATTTGCAAAATTAACTTTCGTTTGTTTAATTAATCTTGTTTAAGCATGATTAAGAGTCCAAATTAACTAGTCTTTTCTTAAAGTTTGGTTACTAATTGAAACGAGTGTCAAAATCCAGCATATATACACATATATGCACGGATATACATGTGATATACATGTATATCCTATGTATATGCATATATATCGGCCAAATCCCCTTTAATTCTAAATTGGGACCGAGACCCAGTCCAATTTAGACTAAACCCGTCCCAAATGCAAACATATCAGGGGGTAATACCCCTCATCCTTTTCATTTCATACCAAACACAACCCCCACCTTCCCCTCCCCCTTTCCCTTTAACAAAAACACTAGCCGCACTACCCCACCCCCTTGTCCTTGTGGCATCATGCCTGTTTTTGGCAAAAATACAGTTTGCTTTTACTTATCACAATATGTGCTCGACCTGTTGAGGTAAAGAATTAATGGCTCCATCCTCTCTTATCAAGATCGATCCTAAACACGGTATTAAATTGCTTCTTTTACTTTATTTCTTCATTTTTACTGAGCTCAAACGTTCAAACTCTGTAAAACCTTAATAGGTTTTGTTTGTATGTGTTTGAAATTGCAATTTTTGATTGGTTCATGAAGAACCCTACGGATCAATTTTCTGTTGACTTAATCTTATCCTTTAAATATTGTTTTTAATTCAATCCTAGCCCTACAATACTGTATTGTGAGAAGGAAATCCCAAAATTGGGATTTATTCCATATCGTGAACCTAGGGTTTAAGGGATTTCTATAAATACAGTCCTTTATTTGCATTTTCTACTGACCGAGCAATCTGATAAATTCACTTGCATACATATAACTCGAAATACCTAGGGTTTCAAACATTTTAAGACCTTTAACTTTTCTGAGTTAAGTTAGTTTTAAAATTTTGTATTTTCCTTGTTCTTTTGGGTTCTGGCTGAGTGTTGGTAATTTGAATTTTCCTTGTTCTTTTGGGTTCTGGCTGAGTGTTGGGGCTTAAAGAAGTAACAAAGTTCTTCCAAGTTCGAATCTCTTCAAGGCTGCGCCAAAGAAAGGTAATTCTCCTTTCCCTTCTTTATAGTTTGTTATTTTGTTATTAAAGCATGTTAGTTTAGTTAAATTAATTTAGTTTAATAGATAAGTCTGTTTGTATGTTATTATTAGTTAGGATTTAATTAGTGCTGTATAATAGTTTAGTTAAACATGTTTCTGTGTTAGTCTGTTTGTGTGGTTAAGCATGTTTATGTATGATAATTTAGTTTAGTTTGTTTAAGTATGCGAGTTATGACCCTGATTAGTTTAATCTGTCTTAATCAAGTGATCTTACATATGTTAGCTAACATGTTTAAGCATGTTCATATGCTGGCTATAGTTAGATGAATCATGTTTCTTTTTTTCTTGCTTTAGTTTTAGTTTGGAAAATAAATGTGTGTATATTGGTTAAGCCCAGTTTAAGTAAGCTTTGTAGACCATTTTAACTCAGGCCTGTCACGACCCAACCCACCATGACCTGCACTCACACTAACTCCTAGTGGGTGAATCAAAACGTAAGCAATCTACTCATTCAAGTCCATTTTTATATTAACCCATTCAAGCACAAGATAAATCAAAATTTAGTCATGCCATAAAATAGTAAAGTAAATGCGGAAGTCCAAACTATTACAACCCCAAAATTCGAAAGTCACCGTACAAGGACTCTAAATCCAAAACATGTCTAATGAATGTAAGCTGTCTAAATAAATAATCAACAATGTCTGGAATAGAATTAGACATCATGAAAGAGGATCTTCAGGCGGCCTGACATAGATAGAAGCTCACTCTAAATTCTTCAACAAACAGCCTCAACGCTAGATATGAGGTCGGGTAGTCGTCTCTGGATCACAATCTGCACTCAAAAGAATGCAATAAGGTAGTATCAGTACAAATACTATATACCGGTAGATATCATAGGCCGACTAAGATTAGTATCATGCATACATCACGAAATCAATAAAATGGACAAGCCAGCCAACAACACATAATCAATTAACCCAATCAATAAGACAACCGCGGTTATTAACAATAAGTCACCTAATGATATCAAGAGTCAAATCAAGAAAACAAGTAACAGAAATAAGTTTACCAACAATAACCATATACACGTTGTACACACATGCTAACTGATGTCATTCTCAGTAGTCATGACCTGCAGGGGACCCATGGTGTCCATGTACCACCGTTTTCGAATTCAATCCTCGAACCCGAGCTCAAAACTAGGCCCCATCCTCATCCCGGTCAAATGACCCTTTTCATATATATATATATGTATGTATCTAGTGTCACGTTATTTTAAATAATCATATTATCATTTGTATCTTAATTCCACCAAGAAGATCATATTAACTTCTCATCACAAAAGCATCAACCTGTAAGTCCCAACACAATGAATAGTTGCACGAAGCCCACATAGTTACTCAAACAACAACATATAGGAAGTTCATCCACATACAATCATGTTTGAATACTAGACATGCTTTCTCCTATCAATTTCACAACACATAAAATCAACTAATGTAAGTCTAACTCTTGTAGACCGTAACCTACCTCAAATGTAGAGCTAGAACAATGTAGATTACTCTGCTAGAGCCTTTCCCTTCCGTAAAGCCTCGGAATGCTCAAAGTCTAGCAATTAGAATGCTCAATAAGTCATAATTGCTCTAATTACAAAATCAATTCAAAGAATATCCTTTCCTTTAGCCCCATTCTAATGGTTGAATGATTTCTAGGTGTAAAACAACCTAACAATTGCCTTAGCAGCCACCAATTATCAATTTATAAGGCTATTTAATCAACACCTCTATTACAAGCAGTTTACATGGTCAAGCTACCATTTTTATGAAACCCTAAGTCTCAATTTACTTAGTTCATGACTCTAATGGTTCAATTCTTGATTAAAAGGTGATAACAAAGCCATTAAATGATAAACACATGATAACAATCATAACCCATCAACTATAGAAGGTCTATTAGGTTCTAGGGTTACTAATTGTAATTCACCATTGTAAACCCATAAAAGGGATGATAATCATAAAGATGATAATGTAAAGATGGAAGGAATGGTTGAGACTTACCTCTCAAGGTTATTCTTGCCCTAGCTTGAACATTTTCCCTAGGTGCTCGTGGGGAACTGTTTTGGAGTTTTATGAATAAAGAATTCAGAACTAAGTGTTTAAAATCCAACATTCGATTCCCGTCGACCGTTGGGGCGGTCAAATCACCGCTGTAGCGGTCTCGCTATAGGGGCTAAGTGCCGGCTATATGAACCACACTAAACCTGTCCTCCGCCATGGCACGGCTGATCCCGCTAAGCGACAACGCCATAGCGGTCCAGTGCCCGCCATAGCGAACACAACGAAATCCGACTGACCGATGCGGCGAGAAGCTGGCCGCTACAGCGGTCCCGCTATAGCGGTAATACTTCTGCCGCAGCGGTACCAGTGAGCTCGCTAATGTCATAGCTTTTTAACTCCACCACCCAACATTTCATCTGAGGCCTCACAAATACAAACAAAGCATGCATATAGACATAAAAACACCATACGAACTCACCCGTGGGCTCGGAATTCCAAACGGAGTTCTAATTTTCTTCGTCACCCCCAATGGACTAAACACAAACAAACAAAATCGCAACACAAGCCAGGTTTTCAGTTCTTAGACTTATACAATTGAGTTTCTATTAGCTCGTTCTACCCTTGGGAAAGTTCTATTTGGTGGGGGTGATCTGATATTTTCCCTAACGACTGGGAAGGTCATTACACCAGATACCAATTAAAATATCATTCGTCCCCGAACGGACAAAGATGAGGAATCTAGGAAAAGTTACCTGACTCAGTGAAAAGCTGAGCATACTTGCTACGCATATCTGATTCTATTTCCTAAGTAGCTTCCTCCACCGGGCGACTCTTCCACTGAACTTTCACGGAGGCTATTTCCTTGGACCTCAACTTGCGAACATCCCTATCTGAGATAGTAACAGGCTCTTCCTCATATGTCAAGTTCTCATCTAGCAAGATCGAATTCCAACAGATTATATACGAACCATCGCCGAGATACCTCTTCAACATTGAGATGTGAAATAACGGATGAACGCCTGATAGACCCGGAGGTAAAGCCAACTCATAAGCTACCTCCCCCACACTCTTGAGAATCTCAAATGGCCAAATATACCTTGGGCTAAGCTTTCCCTTCTTCCCAAACCTCATCACACCCTTCACGGGTGAGACTTTCAACAACACTGGCTCTCCCTCCCTAAACTCGAGATCTCAGACCTTACTGTCCGCATACTCCTTTTGCCTACTCTGGGCTACCAGAAGCTTAGCTTGAATTACCTTCATCTTCTTTAGGGCCTCTCTCAGAAAGTCCGTACTCTGAGGTCTCACCTAAAACTCATCAAACCAATCGATGGGAGACCTACACCTCCTCCGTTACAATGCTTAAATGGAGCCATGTCGATGCTCAAGTGGTAGCTATTATTATATGCAAACTCAGCCAATGGCAAGAACTAATCCCAGTGACCACCAAAGTCTAACACACACGCCCGAAGCATATCTTCAAGGACCTTAATAGTCCACTCGGACTTTCCGTCAGTCTGAGGGTGGAAAGTTGTACTAAGATCCAATCTAGTAACTAATTACTCATGCAAATGCTCCCAAAATCGAGAAGTGAAAGTTGTGCCCCTGTCGGATATAATGGAGATAGGAACCCCATATAGCCTAACCACCTTACGAATGTAGATCTTGGCTAGTTTCTCCGCGTCATAAGTTATCCGTACCGGAATAAAGTGGGCAGACTTAGTCAACCTATCAACAGTAATCCAGATAGAATCAAACTTCCCCAACGTCTTCAGAAGACCAACCACATAATCCATTGCTATTCTTTCCCACTTCCACTCAGGAATAGGCATCCTCTGAAGTGTACCTCCAGGTATCTGATGTTCATACTTCACCTGCTGGAAATTCAAACACTGAGCAATGAACTCCACTATATCCCGCTTCATCCTAGTCCACCAGTAGTGTTATCTCAAATCGTGATACATCTTAATAACACCAGGATGAATGGAATACCTGGAACTGTGAGCCTCGGTCAGAATAATCTTAATCAAATCACTTACACGTGGCATGCAAACTCAACATTTAATCCGTAGCACCCCCTCTTCGTCAATCACGACCTCCTTGACCTCATTACGCAACACCTTGTCATGAAATTTACAAACTTAGCATCCTCATATTTCTTAGCCTTAATCTGCTCCAGAAATGATGACCGAGCCTCAACACAAGCTAACACCCTGTCTGTGTTAGAATATCCAGCGTCATAAAGCAGTTCGCCAGAGTCTGAACCTCTCTAGCTAACGGACACTCCGAAGAAATCAAATGAGCCAGACTTCCCATACTAGCCGACTTCTTGCTCAATGTGTCAGCTACCAAATTTGCTTTACCAGGATGAAACAGAATGGTGATGTCATAATCTTTCAGCAGCTCCATCCATCTCCGCTGCCTAGAGTTCAAATCCCTCTGAGTGAACACATGCTGCAATCTGTGATTGTCAGTGTACACCTCACAATGGACAGCATACAAGTAGTACCACCAGATTTTCAACGCGAACACCACCGCTGCCAATTGTAAGTCATGAGTGGGATAGTTTTTCTCATGCACTTTCAACTGTCGAGAAGCATAAGAAATCACCTTCTTTTCCTGCATCAAAATAACACCCAAACCAGAACGTGAAGCATCACAATAAACAACAAAATCCTTGCCCTCCACGGGCAATGCGAGAATAGGCACTGTAGTCAATAGTGTCTTGAACTTTTGAAAGCTCACTTCACACTCATCGGACCACTGAAACGGTACCTCTTTCTGAGTCAGACGATGTCAAATGAGAAGCAATAGATGCGAACCCTTTCACAAACCGACGATAATAACTAGCCAGACCCACCAAACTATGGATTTCGGTCACTGATGTGGGCCTAGCCTACTTTCTGACTGCCTGAATTTTCTGCGAATCCACCATAATACCCTCATTCAAAATTACATGCCCCAAGAAGGACACAGAAGACAACCAAAACTCACACTTGGAGAATTAGCATACAACCTCTTCTCTCGCAATGCCCCAAGAGCAATCTTCAAATATTTCTCATGCTCTTCCTTACTTTTAGAATACACTAAGATATCATCAATGATCACTATTATGAAAGATTCTAAAAAGGGCTTAAAAACTTTGTTCATCAAATACATGAACGCAGCTGGAGCATTAGTAAGCCTGAAAGACATAACCAAGAACTCATAGTGTCCATACCTGGTCCGGAAGGCTGTCTTAGGAATATCCTCTGCCAGAATATTTAACTAGTCATACCCTGACCTTAAGTCAATTTTAGAGAACACAAAAGCTCCCTATAGCAGATCAAACAAGTTATCAATACAGGGGATGGGATAGTTGTTTTGGATAGTCACCTTATTTAGTTGACGGTAATCAATACACATACATATAGACTCGTCCTTTTTTTTAACAAATAACACAAGAGCACCCCAAGGAGAGGCACTCAGGCGAATAAACCCCTTACTCAACAGATCTTGCAACTGCTCTTTCAATTCCCTTAATTCTACTGGCGCCATTCTATATGGTAGAATAGAGATAAGAAGAATCCCTAAGTCTAAATCAACCCAAAAATCAATATCATGGTGAGGTGGCATACCTGGCAAGTCCGCGAGGAACACATCTGCAAACTCGCGTACCACTAGAACCGAATCAATAGATGGAGTATCTGCGCTGGTATCACGGATATGTGCCAAATAAGCTAGATAACCCTTCTCCACTAGCTTCCTCGCACAAACGATGAAGGGAACTTTCTTATGGAGGGAACTAAGGATACCCTTCCACTCAAGTCTAAGTACCCCGGGCATAGCTGAGGTAAAAGTTTTAGAGTGGCAATCAAGAATTATATAATGCGGGGACAACCAACTGATGCCCAAAATGACATCGAAATCTACCATGTCTAGGATTATCAAATCCGCCCAAGTACTATATCCCATAAATATAATCGTGTAATAAGGGTAGACTCTATCTACCACCACCAAATCCCTAACCGGAGTAGATACATAAACAGAGGCGTCAAGAGTATCACACATCATATCCAAACCCACAACAAAATATAAAGACACATATGAAAAAGTACAACCCGTATCAAATAAAACAGAAGCCATCTGGTCATAAATTGAGATAATACCAGTGATGACATCATCGGAGGCCTCAGCCTAGGGTTTACTTGGGAAAGCGTACAAATAACTGCATCCTCCTGTAGCCTTTGAACCACCACGATTACCATGTCCAGTCTGAGCCCCGCCCCAACCGGACTGCTGTGCGCCTCTGCCTACCTGAGGAGTGCCTTGGTTAGGCTGAGCGCCACCCCTACCCGCAGAGTAGCCGCCCCACCCTGCCAGCGCACGGTCCTTACCTCCTCTATCTGGTGCAAATGGAGCTCGAGGAGCTTGATACTAAGTCCCCTGTCCACCCTGCCTGAGTCTGGGGCAAAACCACTTAATATGCCCTACCTCATTACACTTGTAACATGCACGGTCCAGCGTAGGTCACTGAACAGAAGCTGATGAAGCAGTATAACCCCCATGTTGACCTAAAGACTGATAATTGGCCCCTGACGGGCCCACAACAAACACTTGCATAGCGGACTGAATCAGACGTCCTCAATACACCTGTGAACTTTGACCCCTCGAGAAAGAGCTGCTAAAATTTCCACCTTTTCGGGCTTTCTTCATTATGCTCCAAAATAAATTATGCTCCTCACCGGCCCTATAACTGGCCTCAGAAAAGCCTCAAAACCCCAAACTTCATCCAAGCGAGGTGCCACTGCTGTTGCATATTGAACTCCCGAAGCTTGAACTCTATCCGGACCTGGGGCTGCTATCCCTGCGTCCCTACCTGTTGGAACGGCCGGTATAGCCCCAGTTTGTGCTAACCCATGTAACTGGTTCAGCACCTATGCCATCGCATCTGGTATACTAGGAGCAGCTACAGCTCCTAGCGGAATTGGTACTGCCACAGGATGAGTTGGTGCCGCGGCATCTCCCGCGGCCTCATTGGGAGCCATTGGAGGCACGGAATCAACTGCTAGGATTCCGCCCCCAGACGGTATCGGCCCTCTACTTGCTCCTCTACCTTCAGCTCTGCTTTTGGCTGCTACCACGCATGTTCTCGCCATCTGCGAGAGAATGAAGGATAGTCAGATACTAATTTGAATTAGCCAGATACCAATTGAAATCAAGTAGCACGAAAGAAGAAAGAAAAGGAAATTTTTCTAGTGCCTGGTAGCCTTTCGAAGATAGATCTGCGAGACTCTACTAGACATCTCCTTGTACGATAAGATCGATAAACCTAAAGCTCTGATACCAACTTTGTCACGATCCAACCCGCCATGACCAGCATCCACAGTAACTCCAAGTGGGCTAACCAAAACGTAAGCCATCTACTCATTCAGGTCCATTTTTATATTAACCCATTCAAGCACAAGATAAATCAAAATTTAGTCATGCCATAAAATAATAAAGTAAATGTGAAAGTCCTAACTATTACAACCCTAAAATCCGAAAGTCACCGTACAAGGTCTCTAAATCCAAAACATGTCTAAGGAAAGTAAGCTGTCTAAATAAATAACCAACATTGTCTGAAATAAAAATAGACATCATGAAAGAAGATCTCCAGGCGGCCTGGAATGGATTGAAGCTCACCCAAAATCTTCAACAAAAGGCCTCAACGCTAGATATGAGGTCGGGTAGTAGTCTCTGGATCACAATCTGCACTCAAAAGAATGCAACAAGGTAGTATCAGTACAAACACTATATATCGGTAGATATCATAGGCCGACTAAGATTAGTATCTTGCATACATCACGAAATCAATAAAATAGACAAGCCAGCCAACAACACATAATCAATTAACCCAATCAACAAGACAACCACGGTTATTAACAATCAAGTCACCCAATGATATCAAGAGTCAAATCACGGAAACAAGCAACAAAAATAAGTTTACCAACAATAGCCATATACACGTTGTACACACATGCTAACTGATGTCATTGCTCAGTAGTCATGACCTGCAGAAGACCCATGGTGTCCATGTACCACTCGTTCTGGATTCACTCCTCGGACCCGAGCTCACAACTAGGATACATCCTCACCACCAGTCAAATGTGCCTGTTCATATCTAGGCCTCATCCTCACTCCCGGTCAAATGAGCCTTTATATATATATATATATATATATATATATATACCTATCTAGTGTCACATTATTTTCAATAATCAAATTATCATTTGTATCTCAATTCCACCAAGAAGATCATATTAACTTCTCATTACAACACCATCAACCTGTAAGTCCCAGCACAATGAATAGTGGCACGAAGCCAACATAATCACTCAAACAACAACATATAGGAAATTCATCTACACACAATTATGTTTGAAGACTAGACATGCTTTCTCCTATCAATTTCACAATACATACAATCAACTAATTAAAGTCTAACTCGAATAGATTGTAACCTATCTCAAATGTAGAGCTATAACAATGCAGATTACTCCACTAGAGCCTTTCCCTTCTGTAAAGTCTCGGAACGCTCAAAGCCTGGCAATTAGATTGCTCAATAAGTCATAATTACTCTAACTACAGAATCAATTCAAAGAATATCCTTCCCTTTAGCCCTATTCCGATGGGTGAACGATTTCTAGGTGTAAAAAACCTAAAAATTGTCTTAGCAACCGCCAAAATTATAAGGCTATTTAATCAATACATCAATTACAAGTAGTTTCCATGGTCAAGTTACCATTTTTATGAAATCGTAAATCTCAATTTACTTAGTTCCTGGCTCTAATGGTTTAATTCTTGATTAAAAGGTGATAAGGCAAGTCATTAGATGATAAACACATGATAACAATCATAACCCATCAACTATAAAAGGTCTATTAGGTTCCAGGGTTACTAACTGTAATTCACCATTGTAGACCCATAAAAGGGATGATAATCATGAAGATGATAACGTAAAGATGGAAGGAATGGTTGAGACTTACCTCTCAGGGTTATTCTTGTCCTAGCTTGGAAATTCGCCCTAGGTGCTTGTGGGGAACTATTTTTGAGTTTTATGAATAAAGAATTCGGAAGTAAGTATTTAAAATCCGACATTCTGTTCTCGTCGACCACCGCGGCAGTTAAATCCTCGCTGCAGCGGTCCCGCTATAGCGGCCAAGTGCCCGCTATAGTTGACCACACTAAACCTGAGCTCCGCCATGGCGGGCCTGATCCCACTATAGCGACAGCGCCATAGTGGTCCAGTGCCCGCCACAGCGGAGACAATGAAATCCGACTGACCGTTGCGGCGAGAAGCTGGCCGCTAAAGCGGTCCTGCCATAGCGGTAATACTTCCGCTTCAGTGGTACCACTGAACCAGTGAGCTTGATAATTTCACAATTTTTCAACTCCACCACCCAACATTTCATCTGAGGCCTTACAAATACAGACAAAACATATATATAGACATAAAAACACTATATAAACTCACTCGTGGCCTCGAAATTCCCAACGGAGTTCTAATTTCCTACGTCACCTCCCAATGGATTAAACTCAAACAAATAAAATCGCAACACAAGCCAAGTTTTCAGTTCTTAGACTTATACAATCGAGTTTCTATTAGCTCGTTCTACCTTTGGGAAGGTTCTATTTAGTAGGGTGATCCTATATTTTTTATAATGACTGGGAGGGTCGTTACAAGGCCTCAGTGGCTTACCTGTTACTGCTTATTATATTATTATATTGGATTGAGTGTTAGTTTAGCCTATTAAATTGAGCCTGTCTTTAAGTGTCATTTTGGTTCAGTCTGTCTGTGTTGAGCGTGTACTCTATATTAGCTGATATTGCTTGTATGTTGCCATGTTAAGTTTGGTCACTTAATCATCCTATAATATAGATCATATATTGATTGGTTTTAAACAAGGATTAACAGAGTATATATTAGTCTGGCTTAGTCCATTGTCTGGTAGATGTGGTATTATGATTTGTGTCAAATGAGTTAATAATGCTACAAATGACTTAAGTGTGTTAGTCGGCCTGTCTTGTATGATGTCTTGTGCCATTAAAGCTTGTCATACTCTTGTTTCTAAACTCTAGTTGTTCCCTTCTAGGAGTTGAGGGTATATGTTTCCATACCATATACTAAAAAACATGTTTTAACTTTGTTTACCATATTAAAAATGAATCCAATAACCTGCTGATTTACCGCCTGATGTGTTGGTTAAGAATATACTCAAGCAATGCCTAAAATGCCCTTCTTGACATACACCATCACCATGTATGTCCTGATTAGCATATGGATGAATCCTTATAATTATTTTCAAATACTCTTGTACTGATTTGGACTAAAAAGGGAAAGTCATTGGTAATCCATGGTAACTAATGTATTAGACAGGTCTCTGAATGATGTAAGATGTTGTTTGATGACAAAGGTGGACCTTGGGATAGTGATGTGGCGTGATTTTACGCCACAATCGATGCTTTTCAGCCATAAGTTTTACTTGTTTTTAAGCAAGTCTATGTGATTTTACGTGGTTTTTAGTGTTATTCAGGTAACGGAACAGATTCAGAATGAAAACAATTGAAAGTGCAGAAGTGGTTGTAAACTCAGTTTACAGACCGTATGTTATACCCCGTATTTTTGCACGTCGGATTATTCGTAAGTTAATTGATATAAGTTTAAGGACGAGATTATTTTTGGGATATGAGACAAGGGCTTTTAAATCCCTAATTTTTAATGCGTGCACGATTGCTTGTAAATTTAATTGGTGTAGAAATAGCAGTGGAGATTAGGGATCAATTAACCATGATTATATTATTAAGTGGAGATTAATGATTAATTAAGCTAATTAAGACAACAAAGTGGGCCCCACGACACATGACGGAATTTGATTGGTGTTGGGGGAAATTGGACACATGTCATAAGGATGGACACGTGTCATAAGGGTGGACACGTGTCCACTTTGTAGGCACCATATATATCCATGACTTGATGACTAAGTCATCAATTATATCTCATTTTCAACTTGGCAAAATACAACTTAGAGAGAGGAGCTCTAAGCTCTAGAGGGAGAGAGGGTTCGGCCATGGCTATGGCATGGCTTCATGAAGCTCACTGCCAGCCATGGCAATCCCTAAATAACTCACGACCACCCCCCCCCCCCCCCCTCCCACACCATTAAATTTTTAGATTTTCAAGTTCAATTGGAGGAAGAAAGGAGAGAGGAAGCTCACGGCCATGGTGGATAATGAGAGCTTGTCTCTAAGGTAAGATTTAATCCTTTCCTACATGTTTTGGAGATGGTTTGAACTTGCTATAATTGGTGGTGGATATGGAATTGAATGCAAAAATGGTGTATGTTGATGTTGAGACTTTGTTAGGCCGTGTAGGGGTTGTTTTAATCTAGCCACGGTAAATTAATTTTAATTAGTATTGTTGTTGTGTTGTCATGGAGAAAATGATGAAAGTAAAGGGGTTTGATGATTAAAAATGGAGTTATATTTTTTTAGTGGGCTATTCTTGTTGAATTGAGGGATTAAGGGTTAAGATTATGTTTTGTGTTGTTGATCTTGTGAAATTGGAGGACTAAGTGTCGTTAAGACTTGTGTTGTGTTGATTGTAATTGACGGGCTGCTTTAGGACTTGTTGTAATGTTAAGATAAATTTTCTTGCGTATAAGGGCTGAAGTCGTTGTTATGTCGTTGCTAATGTGAATCACTAACTCAATAAGAAAGTAATGTAGAAAATATCATATGCGAAACGTATGTGGGCTGTTTTGAGTATCCTCGGATCTTGTTTCGACTGGTTCTTAGTGTGATAACTTAAACGTGCTTGGGTTGTTGCTATGTTGGTTGTATGGTTGGCGTAAATGCGAGGAAATTGAGCGATATAGGTGAAGTGCTGCCTAATTGTCTGGAAATAAGTTACTAACGTTAAAGTACGTTTTATGCCATTCATAGTTTAACTATAGTCTTGACTTCTTAATATAGGTTGAGATATTTTGGGCAACGTGTACATATCGAGTCATGGATTAAGCGCCAAAGGTATGTAAAGTTAACCCTTCTTTCTTTTTGACATGATCTTTATGAAACGAACAGACGATGTGTATATGATTTCAAAGAAGTTCCTATTCCTAGAGCCACTAGGATGGCTAATGTTCTTGATTTCCAAAAGCTATTTCATTATGTCTTGATACGTGTATATGATTCTAGAAGTTCTATTTGGATATAATCCATAGTGATATTCGAAAGGTACTTGATATGACTATTGTCTTGATTTTCAAATGATAGTTCGTTTTGATTATTCTATTGAGTCTCAAATATGATTCAATTTGCATATGGTTGCTCACTACTCTACTCGTGCATGCCTCAACATATCTTTCACTGAGTCCCGGGCCAGGATATGTTTTCGTGCACAGTTTCACTGCATTGTTCACCGAGTCCCTCACTAGAGGGTCGGGATACGGTATATATATATATATATATATGATGGTGTTATGATGTGATGGTGTTATGATGTGTTTATGGCGCCAAGGATGGTATGTGGCGACCTTATTCATCGAGTCCCATAATTGGCCGGGTATGATATATGATATTGACATGCATGATTTATGTTTCAAAAGGCAAGTGTTTTGGTATTCTGGATGTTATACTTGTCTCCTGTACTCCCTACTTCAGTATGATTCTCTTTACTGTATTTTATGTTTTATATACTCAGTACATATTCTGTTCTGACCTCCTTTCTTCGGGGGGCTGCGTTTCATGCCCGCAGGTACAGATAGTCGGTTTGGTGACCCTTCAGCATAGGACTTCTACTCAGCTGTCTTGGAAAGCTCCGTTGTTCCGAAGCCTCGACTTCTGGTACAGATCTTATGATGTGTACGTATATGTTTATCTAGGGGTACGGCGGGGCCCTGTCCCGTCATATTTCGCTATCGATACTCTTAGAGGTCTGTAGACATATGTGTTGGTTGTGTATAACTTCTGTTCAGCTGTGTCTATACGATGTGCTATGATATGATGTTCGTCTGTAGTGGCAGCCTTATCGGCTTGCGTATCGTTTTATGATTTGATTAGTTATGACTCCTCAGGAGACAGTTTATCTGGATATATATATATACGTGACGACGTTATGGACCTTGGAGTTCTTTTGCAAGTTTCCATATTGTTCTTAGATTCAGTTTGACTATATCCAACAGGTACGTATACGAGTGTCCAGGTCGGGCACTAGTCATGGCCCATGGGGTTGGGTCGTGACAAAAGTGGTATCAGAGCAGTTCATCCTCGGAGTGTGTACAGACCGTGTCTAGTAGAGTCTTGTTTATCGGTGTGTTGTGCACCACATCTATAAACAGGAAGCTACAGGACATTTAGGATGTTACTTTTATTTCATATCTAAGATCGTGCGATAGAGCCCAGCCATAGGAAATGAAATTCCTTATACTAACCCTTGATTTCAGCTAAAGAACGACATCGACAGAAGAAAGTGACCGATGATATTGGAAGTCAAAAAGTACACAGGTGAGTAACGGTGTGAAAGATGCATGTGGGATAAGGTAAGAATATGGAAGTATGATTGAAATGTAAAATTGAAGAATGAAAGGGAAGGTAGATAGGAAGGTATAGCAGGACAGATCGTTAAAGGATCAGGTATGTCTCGAGGTGTGATATGTGAGGTAAGTTTCGACATCTATATACTTTTACTCAAAATTGGGAGCCTTGTGTGGCTATGATATGATATGATATGATATGATATGATATGATATATACGTATATATGTTGGCCCTGTGAAGCATTGTTGGTATTTCCTGCGTGCAGGTTTTGGGATAAGTAAGAAATACAGAGGAAACTCTGCCAAAATTTTCCTACAAATAAAAAGGGAATAAGATATAAGTTCGTAATATGTCTTGAAAGGTCGATATCGATAGGGTAAATTTATCATGTTGGATTAAAGCTTTAAGAGATACCCTCCATATCATCCGTAAGAGGCATTATTCTTATTTGGGAAAATTGATTTCGAAGAAGCAAATATGGGCAGCAAAGTTTGGAATTCATTTGAACGGACCAGAATATTTTCCAGCCACATTTTACCTTAGAAAAAGCTCATGTTGAAGAGAAAAAACGTCAAGCAATTAAGTTTCACTTTTATTTGAAGAGTACAAAGCATACAACAAGTAGTTTGTGAACTAAATAGTTCGTTCACGACCCAAGAACAAATCTGAAGGTAAACTATGTGAATCAAGCATTAGAAGTCCCGTGGTGCTTGTTATATTCTAGTTCTTCTTCTTGTGGTGGTTTTGGAGGATGCTTCACGATGACGTAATCTTGGATTTGGAGCGTTCTGGTGTTCTTGAGGTAACATTTCATCATATCTTTATGTCCTTGAGTTTATTAGTTCTTAATCAACTAATTGGAGATGGAATTTGTAGAAGGAAAACTCAAATTTGTGGGCTGTCTTAGATCATGTGTTTCATGTGTTGTTGATGAAATGCTAGAATAATTCGGAAGGGCTTGTGGTACTAAGGGATGATTTAGAAAAAGGTGGCAAATCTTAACAAAATATTTTATTGAGGTATCGAGTGAACTGATAAGTAGGGATAAATTACGACGAGGTTACAGTTAAAAGGAGTGATAGTATGATTGAGATAAAAGTACGGAAGAGGAAGAATTATGACAAATTATGAAGGTATTGATAAGACAGCTTGTGAGATATTAAGGATAAGATTGATCAGAAAGGGCGAAGGGTTAAATACGCCTACTCCACAGAGTGCAATTAAAACATAGTAAGAATCGTGAATAAGGTTAGGGAGTGTTACATTATAGGATTGATTACGAACAGGATATAATGTGAATGTAATGAGGATTGCTATGAGAATGAGTAAAGCCCGGTGAGGAAGTGACTAAATGATATGACGTGATCTATGTGACTAAAGTATAAAGGCGAAGGGGAAATGGAAAGGCAGGGTATAGAACGAATGAGAAAGACTTACAAAGTCCTATAGGGAAGTTCAGAATAGTGATCAAGTGGTAACGAAAGTGAAAGCGAGCACATGAAGAGAAGGGGTTAATAGAAAGAAGAAGATAAGAAGAAAGCGAGTGGGATTGCAGTGTAGCAATGTGTTATGACATGTATAGCTGAGAAAAGGAGTAATGTAAGCGACAGAATTGTGAAAGACCGAACTAAAGGAAGATGAGCAAGGGGACAGAATGAATGCCAGAAATGACTGGTATGATAAGAACAAATAGGGATGAACAGAATATACTTTGAAAATGAGACAGGGGTTATGTAGAAGTAGTGTTTTCCGAAGGATACGGGAGTAGCATGAGATTCCTCGTGCACAAAATAAAAGATGGACATAGATTGGAGAAATGAAAGGAATACTAAAGGAAGCACTCAAGACAGACGTAATTAATTGAGTATGAGTATAGGATAAAAGGGAAATAAATAGCTACAAACTTAAGGTGTAGTACGACGAGAAGGTGATAAGACAAGACCACAATTAAAACAAATTTGATATGATTTTGAGTAAGTTAGAAGTTAGCGTTGGGTATACAACAAGGGTGAAAGAGCATGAGGCATAAAGGAGTACTGCGTGTATGTGACTTCACCTCGGAAATAGTGAAATCCTTAAAGGACAGGGATTGTGGATTTGCGAAACAACTGATGTATTGTGGATTTATTATAAGAAACAGATGATATCCGTTGGGATAAAGATAGTGTTATAGGAAAGCTTGGGACACTTATCATCAGAATATAAGTGCTACCTAATTGAGAATTTGGAATGACTATAAGTACTAATTAATTGCTGGTTGGAGTAAGTTGAATGTGGCCTTGGACGAGTTGCTACATGGGTTGCATTACTTGAGTACATATGATTAGATGGGATTTTGTACTATACATAGAAGAGTTCTCATCGCTTCGAGATTTTGTTAAGATTTCATACCCGGATAATCAAAGTTATAGATTATAAAGGAAGGACACATATATGGCACAATTGGGATCAAATGAATTTGAGATTGGAAATAAGGACATAAAGTAGAATATAAACAGATAATGGTATAAGTACAACCCCAAAGGGGGGAAGCGGGTGAGAGCAAAGTGATATGGATACTCAAACATCAAATGAGATCCCATGCTGAAACAAGTCGGTAAGATCTGAAAGCCAACGATAAACGGATAGTGGTCAAGATGGTATTTGAGACAGTGCTGAGAATTATTTATAAAGATCTTGAATAATATGACATTAAAAGGTAGGTAAAGAGCATGATAAGAGAATGGCAACGAGTAATTTAAGCGATATTACGAAGGATAGCAACGCTATACTGGATTAGAGGTTAAGACGTTGGCAATGGGGTTGTTTGCTAGTGATACTATAACTTATAAGTAGCAAAGGAAAAGGGATGGGAAATCTCCTATAGTAGGCTATGAGAAAATCAAATGGTGAATAAAGGAAGGGAAAGGAGTATGACAAGATAGACAGCAAGTGAGTTTTAGTACAAATAAGATATGTAAAGCAGAATGAACCAGGAGAAGGAAAGACTATGACTAAGATTGGATGTACTTTGTACAAATTATACAAGAACAGTTATACAACCTACGAGTATTTGTATGCTAAGAATAAGACCAAGCGAGTACTTGATAAGAAGAGTAAGGATTCGGTAATAACAATGCGGTTGCGATATTTTGGATACATTAAGGAATGGTGTAAGATGGTTTGAACCAAGGTACCGAGATAGGATTAGTACTGAGGGAAAAAGCCATAGTTGAGCCCCGATATCAATTGAAAGATACAGGAGGAGAATGTAAGGTCTGCATAAAGACTACTGAGACGACGCTAAGACATCATCTTTATTACATTTGTAAGCTTTATGTCTCATTTATTGCTTACTACTTTTGAGACCATAATGTGTGAGACCCAAAATGATGGGTGCTATGTAATGGGTATCTAACATTGTATATATATATAATGGGTTGTGATGTATTTTATTATTTCTCGTATTCATTGTTCTATAAGTGGTTGCAAACACTTGTTCATGCACAAACCCTAGTTTATTTGGAAAGATGAACTAGGGTGTGATTTGAAATAATATAACAAGGACTCGGGGCGCTAACCCTCGTTTAATGAACTCGCTTAGGAATAAGATGAGTTCTACTTGACATATTTAATCAACCTTATTTATAATTTTTCTGCATTTGGAAAAATCATGAAAAGAAATACTTTCTAACTATTGGAAAATATTAGGAAGTGTATTAGAGATTAAGTGCATGCATAACCGCGACCCATTAGAAATATATCATATTGAGACCCATAGCATAACGTCTAATCATTGTGGGGACACAACTTTGGTTCTCCAAATCCAAACAAATTTCAAACAGTTCGAAATAGAAAATACAAACCAAATCGCCTTTTTAAAATAGTCATAATAGGATTAAAGCCTTTAAAGACTAGTATTGCATACAATTAGTACCTTTTCTCTCCATATTCCTTATGGGATTCGACCCCAACCTTGTTTGGGTTACTATATTTGACAACGTCCGCTTTACGCCATTAATAGGTGTAATTTGAGCGTATCAAAATTTGGCGCCGTTGCCGGGGAATACGGTTTAGAAATTACTAATTGTTGTGTACTCTTCTTTAAAACTTTTTCTATTCCATCACACCTTGTTTGCTGTTGTGGTGAACCAAGTGAACATGGCTGGAAGACATAATCGCAATCAGGGAAACCAAGGTGGACTCCAAGTGAACCCACTTGCACCAGAAGAGGACGAAGAGGAGAATATATTTGCGGAATTCATCAATAAAGCTGACTATGCTTCTGCTGTGGTTCCTCCTAGAACTGGAAATGCTACTTTCAAAATTAATAGTTCTATCTATCAACTTCTGAAACTTGAAGGTTATTTCCGAAATTCTTCGGAGGATTGTCCACTTCGGTATTTGAAGAACTTCTTGCATGTGTGTTCTCAACAATCCCAAGGTGCTGTTTCTATAGATGCACTTCGATTACGGGTCTTAAAATATTCCTTGGCTGGCCAAGCAAGGGAATGGTATGAAAAGCTGCCCAGCAATTCTATTCATACCTAGAACGAGTTAACCAATACATTTTTGAAGAAATGGTTCCCGCCAAGCAAAAAGGCTGAGCTTCCGGATAAGATCTTTGAGTTCAAACAACTTCCGGGGGAACAATTATATTCAGCATGGGAGCGTTTCAAGTATTATCTAGCTCAATCTCCTACTCATGGATTTCCGAATGCTATTCTCACGGAAAAATTCTACAAAGGGCTTAGATACAATGAATCAGATTGCTGTCAATACTGCTGCAGGAGGATGCTTCATGGACAAGTCATTTATTGTTATCACCCGTTTGCTTGATAAGCTCACCACCTACAATCAGGCTTGGAACTCGAGTGATAGTGAAGTCCTGTCATATAGTAGTCCCTCTGCTGCCGCGGTGGCCAAAGAAAATCATGAGCGAGATCATGTTTTTGCTCAATTGCAAACCACCGTGGATTTGTTATCGAAGAGGCTTACGGAGAAATAAGCTAAAAGTGTAAATGTTGTCGAAGAGATGCCACCTCATACTCCAGGAATGTACCAAGTCTCGGAAGAAGCTTATCTAGAGGGGCAGCCACAACGTGAGGATGCTAATTATATTGATCACTCTCAAGGGGTTATCAAAAGCAATAGAGACCCCAACAACAAAGCAATCAATATGGCCGAAATGAATATGGTGGTTCGGACAGGAGGGATTACAACAACAACAATTATGGTAATCGGAATCCCAATGCCTATGTTCCACCAAAGGGTCGTACGTCTAACTCTCAGAATTGGCGAGAAGGTCCTTCCAATGATCAGGGGACTTCTCGAATGGAATCTATGCTTGAAAAGATACTGGACAACCAGCATAAGAGTGACAAGAAGATGGAGAATCTGACTGAAGTGGTAGGCTCTCACACCGCTTCAATTCATAAACTTGAGTCACAAATGCGAGATCTTTCTCGTGAGCAACATCCACTGCAAAGAGGGGGCCTTCCTAGCGACACAGTTCCGAACCCAAAGGGTAGTGGAGGCGACAACATTTCCTCATGCAAAGCTATTTCCACTAGAAGCGGAAAGATCCTAAACGCGATAAATCAGAAGGTGGTTGAACCTATCAATATCGAGTCGATCATTGATGAGGTTGTTGAAGAAGAGGTTGAAGAAGAAATAGAGGCACCAATTGAAGTGCCTATTATTGTTGAGAAAGAGAAGGAAGTTCACCCTAGTGTTCAAAAGGGTGACGAGGAGCCAAGTGTTGAAAAAACTACCGGTGAGAGCTTTCAAAAGAACAAGGTCACGGGGGCAATTAAACCCTTGACTCAAACATATAAGTCTCCTCCCCCGTTCCCACAAAGATTGATGAAAAGAACGGAGGATGCCAAGTGCCAACGATTCTACGACCAATTGAAAGGGTTGTCAATGAATATCCCATTCCTAGACGCATTACAAGAAATGCCGGGATTTGCTAAATACTTGAAAGATTTGTTGACGAAGAAAAGGCCAATCAAGCATGATACGGTGGGAGTCACCCACCGTGTGAGCTCAATTATTGCGTCATCAAAGGTTGAAAAGAAGGGAGATCCCGGGGCTTTCACTATCCCTTGCACCATCGGTCATCATGATTTTGCTCGTGCTTTATGTGACAATGGAGCTAGTATTAATTTGATGCCACTGGCCATATATAAGCAAGCTGGTTTGGGAACACCTAAACCAATGAGCATGCGTCTCCAAATGGCCGATAGAACCATCAAAAGACCGGTAGGGGTTGTTGATGATATCCTTGTTAAAGTAGGGGAATTCTTATTACCGGCAGATTTGGTCATCCTTGATTGTGCGGTTGACAAAGAAGTCCCAATTATCTTGGGAAGGCCATTTCTTGCCACCGGGAGAGCCCTAATGGACTCGAAAAGGAATGAAATAAAATTTTGGGTCAATGATGAAGAAGTAACCTTCCAAGCTAGCAAGGGGTTAAAGTTTCCTAATGCTTATGAGAGAATTTCGGTCATTGATTCGTTCGATGTGATAGACGAAGTGGTGGAGCATCAGTTAGAAGAGGAGAACTTTGACGAGACACTTTCGGCTATTTTGGTGAATTTCGAGGCGGATAACATGCAGGGGTATATTGAAACAGTTAATTCTCTCATTGGTCGGGGTTCATACTCTTATGAGCTGAAGAAACTATCTCTTGATCTTGATAAAAGAACAACTCCTCCGGCTAAGCCTTCGATTATTGAGCCTCAAAAACTGGAGCTCAAGCTACTTCCTTCTCATTTGAAGTATGCTTTTCTTGGCCCAGATAATACTTTACCGGTTATTCTCTCATCTTTGTTGAGTGAGGAGCAAACTCAAAAGGTGCTTGAAGTGTTGCGGGCTTATCGAAGATCTATTGGGTGGACTATTGCGGATATTAGAGGAATTCCCTCCGGTATTTGTGAACATAGAATCGAGCTTGAGGAGGATAGTTCATCAAGTCTGGAGCATCAAATGAGGCTAAACCCTCCTATGCAAGAAGTGGTCAAGAAAGAGATAATCAAACGGTTGGATGCGGGTGTTGTATACCCAATTACAAATAGTCCATGGGTTAGTCCGGTGTAATGTGTGCCAAAGAAGGGGGGAATCATTGTTGCCCCTAACTCCAAGAATGAGTTGATTCCTACAAGGACAGTCACCGCATGGAGAGTGTGTATGGACTACCGAAAGCTGAACACCGCAACTTGTAAAGACCACTTCCCTATGCTTTTTGTTGATCAAATGCTTGATCGGCTAGCTGGAAGAGCTTATTATTGCTTTTTGGATGGGTACTCGGGGTACAACCAAATCAACATTGCATTAGAGGACCAGGAGAAGACCACTTTCACTTGTCCTTATGGCACTTTTGCTTTTAGCCGCATGCCTTTCGGCTTATGCAATGCCCCGGCTACTTTCCAATGGTGTATGATGTCTATTTTCTCAGATATGGTGGAAGATTTCTTGGAAGACTTCATGGATGATTTTTCTGTTGTTGGTGACTCCTTTAACGAATGTCTTGCCAATCTCAGTAAAGTATTGAAGCGGTGTGAAGAAACCAACCTGGTACTTAATTTGGAGAAATGTCATTTCATGGTAACAGAAGGAATTGTCCTGGGCCATAAGATTTCCGAGAAGGGCATTGAGGTAGATCGAGCAAAAGTTGATGTCATAGCCAAGCTCCCTCCACCAATCTCTGTCAAGGGGGTTCGCAGTTTCTTGGGACATGCCGGTTTCTATCGGTGATTCATCAAAGATTTCTCCAAGATCGCCAACCCGATGTGTAAGCTTCTTGAAAAAGAAGCTAAGTTTGCGTTTGATGAGAAATTCCTTAAGGCATTTAATGAATTGAAGGAGATGCTCACCTCTACTCCAATTATTGTATCTCCAGATTGGTCAATGCCATTTGAGCTCATGTGTGATGCAAGCGGATTTGCTATTGGTGCGGTGCTTGGGCAAAGGCACAACAAAATCATGCACCCAATTTATTATGCTAGCAAGACCCTCAATGGAGCTCAAATGAATTATACTGTCACCGAGCAAGAGCTTCTAGCCATTGTCTACGCGTTTGAGAAGTTTCGGGCCTATCTACTTGGATCCAAAGTGGTTGTTCATACGGATCATGCGGCCTTGAGATACTTGATGACAAAGAAAGATGCAAAGCCAAGGTTGATTTGTTGGGTCTTGTTGTTGCAAGAGTTTGACTTTGAGGTCAAAGATCGAAAAGGTTGTGAAAACCAAGTTGCGGATCATCTATCTAGACTTGAGGAAGATGGGAGACCAAGTGGAAATCTTGAGTTAAATGATGTTTTCCCTGACGAGAGGCTCTTGGCTGGGATGTTGCCCCTTGGTACGCAGATATCGCCAACTTTTTGGTGACAGGTCTTATCCCCGACGATATCAAGGCTTACCAAAAGAAGAAATTCTTGAGAGATAGTCGTCAATACTATTGGGATGAGCCCTATTTATTCCGCACTTGTGCCGACAACATCATTCGGCGATGTGTGGCCGAATCTGAGGCCATGGAAATCTTGAAAGCTTACCATGACTCTCCCGTGGGGGGGTCATCACAGTGGGAACCGCACAGCAGCTAAAGTGCTTGAATGTGGCTATTATTGGCCCACCATTTATCATGATGCAAATTTGATGGTGAAGTCTTATGACCAATGTCAACGCCAAGGATCCATTGGGAAGAAGCACTAAATGCCAATGAATTTTGTCATGGAGGTTGAACTATTCGATATGTGGGGCATCAACTTTATGGGCCCCTTTGTAAGTTCTCGTGGAATGCGATACATCCTTGTTGCGGTTGACTATGTGTCCAAGTGGGTTGAAGCTGTAGCATTGCCCAACAATGATGGCAAGAGTGTCACCAAATTTCTCAAAAGAAATATATTCACAAGGTTTGGCACTCCAAGGTCAATCATTAGCGATGGTGGCACTCACTTTTGCAACAAGCAATTCGCTAATCTCTTAGAGGAATATGGCGTGCAGCACAGGGTGGAAACTCCTTACCACCCCCAAACTAGTGGGCAAGTCGAAGTCTCCAATCGGGAGATAAAGAGCATTTTAGCAAAGACGGTTAATGCAAACCAAACTGATTGGTCATCTAAGCTTGATGACGCTCTTTGGGCTTATAGAACAGCGTTCAAGACACCCATTGGTACTTTTCCTTATCGGTTGTTGTTCGGTAAACCTTATCATTTACCTGTTGAACTTGAACACAAGGCTTTGTGGGCATTAAAAAATTGAACATGAATTTGGACGAAGCAACCAAGCTACGGTTGTTTCAAATGAATGAAATGGATGAGTTTTGGTATCATGCTTATGAGAGTGCGAGTTTGTACAAAGAAAGGATGAAACACTATCATGATGTCAAACTTATGAAGCGAGATTTTCAACCGGGTGATTCGGTGTTGCTGTTCAATTCAAGGTTGAAGCTCTTTCCGGGCAAGTTGAAATCCAAGTGGTCCGGCCCTTTTACTTTGGTGAGTGTTTCACCCAATGGGTCACTGGAGTTAAAGTCTGACGACGGGACGCGTACTTTCAGAGTAAATGGCCATCGGGTAAAGCACTACCATTGGATAGTTGATGGGGACAAGATTGTCGATGCTCACCGGTTAAAACATGGCACCGGACCTTAGCATCCAAAGTGGTATCACGTCGTGCCGCGACGTTAAATTGTGCGCTTCTTGGGAGGCAACCCATGTGCATTTTTTGCAATATATTTTTTCTTTCATTCCGTTGATTTTTGTTGTTGTGTTGTTTTATATGTTTGTTGATATGTTGCAGAACCTAAGTGTTGAAACCCAGAAAATTGCTAGGACAGCAGTTACACGACACATTCGACGGACCGTCGATCCGATCGACAAAACGTCGAATGCACCGTCAAGTGGATCACAGGAAAGATTGGTCACTGGAAATTATTATGGCAAATCGATGACAGGATTGACGCTCCGTCGAACTGATCGACGGTAAGATCGGCGGGCGTTCTTCTGCTCTTTGTTTATAAAAAAAAAAAAGGGAGGAGAGACACGGCGAGTTGTGTCAATAAGATGGAACGTCGATTGATCGACGCTGCGTCGATTGAACCCAATGATTCAGGGAGGTGGGTTTATAACCCACGTCTGTTACCCCTCCCATTTTTCATATGTAACGTCTCCCTCTCCTAATTCTCTCTCTCTTTTGCTACCACTTCTCCCCCTTTGCCTTAACTGCTTCCCTAACCCTACCCACTCTTTCCGTTCCTCCCCAGCCCTACCGCCACTCCCGCCCCCTGCCCTACTACGTTATCCCTCCTTGTGTGTGATTTTTTGAGTAATTTTCCATCTCTAGAAAGTTGCACTCATCTTCCAGGTATGTGCCTTACTGGATTAGTTTTCCCTTGTAATTGTTTGTTTTTGCATTCTAGGGTTTATGTGTTTATTTTTTACTGCTTTCCTTGTTTTGTTTGCATCGTCTTATTTTCGCCTGGTATGCTCATATTTTTTGCTGGGGGTGGTTTGTTGATTTGTTTTTGGTTGTTGGGTGATTGATATTTAGCCAAGTTGGAGGGCATTACGACAAATACACCTCAGTCATGAGCTTGTTGTTGTTTTGCCCACCAATTGTTCGATGAAATGCCAAAGAGGGGCATTGGGTGTCACAATGGCTTGGTGGGCATTACGACCTTCGTGTTGCTTTGCCCACCCAATATTTTCCCTAGTCTAACCCAAGCCAACATGGGGGGTAGTTTGAGTAACCCCAAAATACGTGACGATTGGCACATCGTCCAAAGAACGTATAGGATCTGTAGTCTAGCCTGCGAAAAACATTCGACGTTCAATTCGACGGCCCGTCGATTCAATCGACGGACCGTCCTATTAACATTGAATGAGCCTTGTCTAATATTCTTGCCAAGCACAGCATCGACGGTGGATTCGACGACCCGTCGAATCAATTAACGGGGTGTCTTTCCCACCGCCGTTTAGTTGAAATTTCCAGTGGCAAATTTGGTGATAAAATGAGATCGACGGCCCGTCGAATTGATCGACGGGGCGTCTTTCTCACTGTATTTTGCTCGATATTTCCAGTGGCTTACCCGCGATCGACGATGCGATCGACAGCGCGTCGAACAATTCAACAGGAACTCGACGCTTCGTCGATCTATTCGACGATTCTTTAGCACATCGACGGACCACTGGCAGCCTTAACAATGATCGCATGTTTTGTACTTTTAACTGATTCTTTTATGTTTTTATGGTTATCTTAACAATGAAGTGTCTTCTTTTCTCAGGAATGCCTTCAAAGAAGCAAGTCAAGCAGGGTGGTGGTCCCAGACAAGGCCGAGGTCGGGGTCAAACAGCCCTTACTCTTAGGGACGAACCCTCTGACTCTGAAAATCAAGCGGCAGTCCCAACAACTCGCTCGAGAGCTCAGACCACCACCCCCCGAGCAGAATCGCCCACTCAAGTCTCCTCTCAGTCTACCGAGAGGACGTCATTCTCCACATCCGCCGATTCTAGTGATGCAGCGACAGACCAACCAACCGCTCCAGAGCGAAATTCGGATGAGGAGCACGAGCAGCTGCGGCTGCGGCTACAAAAGATGGAGATAGCGGCAGTCCGCTTCCCCTATGCAGGGTGACGCAAGTACTATGTCCGAGGGGCCAATACAGACGACGGGGGTCATCCGAGGAGAATTATTCAAGAGGAAGAACAGATCAGTATGAGCGGCTTGGAGAGCTATCCTCGGATCACCGATCTCATCAGGCACTATCATCTTGAGGCATTCACCCAGCCTCCAGGTGATTATTGCCCGACCATGGTTCGGGAATTCTATGCTACATACAGGGTAATGCTCGATCAGCGCCATAAGAACAAGAGTTCCTTGAAAGCCGCCCCTCCATTGGACACGGTGTATGTTCAGGGTGTCCATGTTGACGTCTCAGCGCGCACAATCAATCGGCTTTATTTTGGTGATGACTTCGTGGCACCGACCACAGTGGAATATGATGATAAAATGGAAAGACGAGCTGAGCAATCTGTACGGGAATGGTTTGTGCAATTGATGGATAGAGGGCCAGCGGACCAGGCCCCATGGTTGAGAAAATTGGGTGCCAACATCCGTAAGGCAGATATCAGCTTGGAAGCTAAATTCTGGTGGAATTTCGTCATCTATCGGGTTCTGCCCACGGGAGCAGATAACATAGTCACGCCAGATAGAGCAGTGGTTGTGGCTTCTATGCTATCGAGGTACCTAATGAACTTGGGTGATTTGATCAGTAGGGCCATCTGGGCACGCGCACCACAGGAGGCGACAGCCTTGATATTCCCGTGCCTCATCACGCAGTTGTGCCGGTTGGCTAAGGTGCGGCACCTTGAGGCATTTGCAGCTACTCTTCAGGCAACAAAGGTGTGCGACATCACGCGGAGTAGGGATGAGACCCTCCGTACATCTCAGGCCACCAGTACTTCATTGCTAGAGCTCATGGATGAGCAGGCTGAGCATGGCACGGATTCAGTACCTCAGGGCACAGAAGGATTGTCCACCACAGAGGCCTCCACACCATCTGTAGCTGCTGCTACCCCTTCTTCTGAGGCACCACATCGGCCCAATGTTCCATCTGCATCTCATATTCCTCCGTCAGCCACAACAGCAGCCTCCGAGGATCTATTTATCCTCAACAGAGCCAACTTCAGGGAGTTTGCAATCAAAGCAGAGCGTGCTGATCAGCAGGTGACCCGGATACTATAGCATTTGGGTAGGTTCGTCGGGCAAGAGATTGCACCGGAGTTGGAGCCCCTTCAGGAGGCTATGGAGAGGCATCATGCTCGAGTCAATGTACGACTTGACAGTTTGGAGATGCGGATACTCACTATTGAAAAGAAGGGTGAGTCTGGCACTTCAGGAGATTTGAAGACCGAGCTTGACCAGATCCGAGCTGAGATTGCGGCCCTTCGGACGAGCGAGCCGATTATTGTGGATGATCCAACACCACATACACCAGTCGCCAACATTTCCGATTTGATCAGAGTAGTTGATTTGGTGACTGAGGATGAGCCGAGGGAGAGTCGCAAAGAAAGAGGCCCGTCAAAATAGTTGATGATGAGGATGAGGAGGACGACAATGAGGATGAAGACCTCGAGCTTCAGGAGGGTATTCGGAGGTCACGCCTGGATATGAGGTTCACCGGCGCATCTTCCAGCACTAGTGCTATCCCAGCGCCAGTCAGGTCGATCACGATAGCTCCTCAGGACCTGCAGCCACAGAGCCAGTCAGCTCCATCACTTCAGTCCACCGAGCCAACCGCCGAGAGGACCTCCATTCAGACTGCTACGGGGGAGGCACCTCAATAGCAAAAGCAGGATTAGAGTATTTCAGGTCGGCACCACCACCATAGGGTGATGGTATGATTTTTGATGCATTGGGGACGATGCATCTTCTTTTTGCTGGGAGTGGATTTAATATGTTTTGTTGTGTTTTAGGAAAACAATGGCCCAAAAGCAAAAAGCAAAGACCAACAGAAAAAGTTGCTAGGAATGAGAATCAACGGTCCGTCGATTAATCGACGAACCGTCCTGCGAATCATCGATAATCCTGATTTTCTAGTGATGACAAAGTTGAAGACGACGAAGGACGGAGACATCGACGAAGCGTCGAACTGATCGACGTTTCGTCGTTGGTGTCATCAAGAAGGATATCTCAGCAGAGGATAAAAAGACGAGATACTCGACGGAACGTCGAACTGGTCGACGGTACCGTCGAACGGTAACAGGGCTGAAGTTACAAAAGACGAAGAAATCGACGGTCCGTCGATCTTGCTATCGGGGGCAATTTTGTCAGTTTTTGCTGCGCGTTTTTGGAGGCTATTTAAAGAACATTTTAGATCATTTTAAGCATTCAGATTTTATATTTAGACTCACTTAAAAAGTCCCATTGGTGGGTGAGCATTGAATACTCCCCTTTTGGAGCTTAGTGAAGACAACAAGATTCTATATTCCATCATCTTTATTACATTTGTAAGCTTTATGTCTCATTTATTGCTTACTACTTTTGAGACCATAATGTGTGAGTAATCTCTTTAATCAAAGTTGTGGACTCAAAATGATGGGTGCTATGTAATGGGTATCTAACATTGTATATATATATAATGGGTTGTAATGTATTTTATTATTTCTCGTATTCATTGTTCTATAAGTGGTTGCAAACACTTGTTCATGCACAAACCCTAGTTTATTTGGAAAAATCAACTAGGGTGTGATTTGAAATAATATAACAAGGACTCGGGGCGCTAACCCTCATTTAATGAACTCGCTTAGGAATAAGATGAGTTCTACTTGGCATATTTAATCAACCTTATTTATAACTTTTCTGCATTTGGGAAAATCATGAAAAGAAATACTTTCTAACTATTGGAAAATATTAGGAAGTGTATTAGAGATTAAGTGCATGCATAACCGCGACCCATTAGAAATATATCATATTGACACCCATAGCATAACGTCTAATCATTGCGGGGACACAACTTTGGTTCTCCAAATCCAAACAAATTTCAAACAGTTCAAAATAGCAAATACAAACCAAATCTCCTTTTTAAAATATTTGGAATAGGATTGAAGCCTTTAAAGACTAGTATTGCATACAATTAGTACCCTTTTCTCTCCATATTTCCTGTGGGATTCGACCCCAACCTTGTTTGGGTTACTATATTTGACAACGTCCGCTTTACGCCATTAATAGGTGTAATTTGAGTGTATCAGTGCCCAAGGCAAAGTAATTGAGTTATGGCTATTCAAAGGGTCTGTGGCCGGAAGGGCGGCATTCTCCTGGTTGACGGCATTCTGCCCGTTAAGGCCTTTTCTTGAGTTGACCGCATTTGGATCGGCTGGGTCAACAGGTGGATTTCGTAACCCGCTGTTGTTCTCGTTTTCAGCAACTATCTCGTTGTTGTTCACATGACCGGAGTGACAGCTGTTTGCCATTTCGAACGTATTTTCTGCAAATCTGCAAACTTTCAAACAACAAGTGAAAAGGGAAGAAGCAAATTAAACCACCACTATTATCCTATGCCCCACGGTGGGCGCCAAACTGTTTACCCCCAAATAATGGATAACAATTAAATTTGTAAGTGGTGGATAGGATATGTGGTTAGATTTAATTATAATATAAGGTAGTAACGAGTAAGTAATGATATGTATTAGCAAATAATAGCAATGGAAACTAGAGAAGGAGAGTTGACAAATGCTGTGAATTGGTCCGTCCTGGAAAAAACTTCTTTTAATCGAGCCAAAATGCTTGAGGAAATATTTATTATCATTTGTTGAATAGTGAAAAGCTAAAAAATGAATGGATAACTCTCTGTTTATAGGTAACAATAAATGGGCCCTAGTACAATGTAGAAAAAGTCTTTCTAGAAAAACCCTAAAATGGATAAGGCCATTCCGTACGGTCTGACACCCGTACTGATGTCAGCGCAAGGGGCGGAACGGTTGGAGGACGTGTGGCCTGCTCCGTAACTACTTATCCGAATCTATATTGAGTGTGTTCTTTAGGCTCGGTTTTATCGTGTTCGGTCAAAATACCCTCGGTGTCGAAGCAGAGTTGTACGTGTTCGTGACCCCTCGAATCTATCTTTTATCCCGGTTTCCATCGGATACAAGTTGACTCGATTTTTACCGTATACAAAAAGAATTTAGTAATTTTATTTTTTGAAAAATAGCACAATCAATTACTATAAAAATTATAACAACCACGTAATGTTAAAAGCCAAAAGATCCTTTATTCTCTCAATTACTCTCCCTCTTCTGCTTCTTTCTTCCTTCATTCCTTTGAATTCAATGTATAATCAATGCGGTATTAATATGAAATGGAAACAGTTTTTTTTAATCGTGGTTTATATATTGAGTTCAAAGTTTACGTCATTTTGTAGTTCTTCTATAGCTCCTTTTAATTACCTATCTCTCATCTTATACCCTTCCTCAATTAACTATTCTTCTTTCATTTTTCATATTCTTTCATTTTTTTGCTGTTTTTTTCTTTTGCTTGCCTATGTTCTTTTATTCATTTTTTATTGATTCTAATGTTAAACTCAATTCAGGTGAATAAACGGTAAGATATTTTTTAAAGATCCCGAAGCTTAAAATTTGTATCTTAACTTCTATGAATTTTCTTCACTTTTTATGTGCACATAGAATTTTTAGGAGGAATTTTCAAGAGAATACGTACATTTTTTGAATTCGTAATATTTTAATATATTTAATGATATGCAGGTTGAAATGAAATTATTTTAGAGTAAAAGGTGGTTGTTTATGAATAGTGACAAGAAGATAAGGAAAGAAGAGAAGGACTTTAAAATAGCCATTTTATTAAGAAATGAACAATTATAAAGGGACGCAAGAAAGGAAAGAAGACGGAACAAGAAAGAAAAATATAAGCTTCATTCGTCTTTATATTTAAATTTTAATTCTGAAAGCTTTAAAATTTAATTCTCTAATGATATAAACTAGCACTCTTATGCACATATCAAATGTACAAAATCAAAAAAAATATATATTTAAATTTATTAACGTATACACATAAAAAGATCAAATTTCCTTGATTCTTTCTTCCTTTTAAATTTTTTTTAAATAAAAAATAGTTTCGCCATATTAATCTATTTAGAATTTGAAAATAAAAAGAATATTAAGAATTTTTGTTTTTACAGGATATTTTACTATTTTACTTTTAAAGTTCAATGATATGTTTTATCACCGCGCAAAGCGCGGTTAAGTTAACTAGTACTAAATTAAATAGGTTTAACCGACACACTAAATCAAGGACATCTAAGAGTTTGGGAGTACATTATTGTCACGATTCAATAAATTACGAGCTGCGACCGACACATGAATCTATATACTTACAATTGATTTTATAAAGTGCTTAGCATATGGGAATTTGGAGCATACATGCCATAAACTGCTTAACGTACTTATGGCAGATGCTCTAACAAAAGTGTACTGAGGAGGAAAAGGTTTTTGATGCGTGACTGCGTGAATCAGGTTCAGGCTTTGTTATTGTCATTTCTATTATTGACGTTTCTATCAGGTTAGCTAGTTAAGATTGTAATAGCCTTAGAAATGAATAACAAGCGAATCCTTGCTAGAATTGTTTTTGTCATAAAGGCGAATTTGGGCCTGATCTAAACCTTTGCTATCGTGATCCAAGCCCCATGTTCGTGAACGTGGGCCTAGCCCAACTTCTTCGTTATCACAAGAATGTGCTTGCTTTCGCGAAAGTCAACTACCTTTGTGGACCTTGCTCTCGTGGCCAAAGGCTTTGCTTTCGCAGACGATGTCAACCGCTCACCAGTTAAATCAGTTTGTGATCACGACATATCCTCCACGATCGCGATAATATTAGTAATTGGTACTAACAATGTTTCTAAGTTGCAAAATGATCTGAACATGCTGAAACCTTTAGAGACTTAAACCTAAACTACACCAATAAATCATAAATGGTATAAACAACGTATAACCATGTTCTACTGAGACTTTTCTTAACCAAACACCCTATATGGTCAAAACACATCTAATAAACGGCTTTGATAAAGCATGATTTGCACATACTATGGCTATGTAAAACTAAATCCATGCCACATAGACATGAATAAAATCTGTAACGTTTATATTATTTCTTTTCCTTAGCAAGAAAAGCCAGATCCGCGAATCTGTTGAAGATGGAATGCAATTGTATTCGAGATAGAATGTCGATTCCTGTATTAATCCGTTACTATTTCGACCTCATGAGGTCTATTTTTTTATTTAAAAAAAACTCAAAATTTCGACCTCATGAGGTAATAATTCCCCCCCCCCCCCCCCCCTCTTTTTTTTAGTAGTTTATATTAATTTAATTATAAAGAGATAGACAAATTGATACGTTTATTAATGTTACTGGCTTGATAAAAGCTCGGTTAACCTAATTGAATTGATTGATTTCCCCAAATATATTAACGTGCTTCACTTTCATAGTCAGGATCCGTTTCTAACTGTGCTAAATATTACTTAATTTATGGAATCCATATTTAACCTAAAATTTCCATTAGATCAAAATTTTCCCTTTTGTAAGTGAATCCAACACGTTATCTCTCGATTTTGTAGTCAATAGTGATAACTCCACTAGAGAGTAGTTGTCTAACAGTATTGCATCTCTGTCTTATGTGACGAGATTTTTCGTTAACGCTCCCTGCCCTACCTATTGTCGCTTGGCTATCATAATGTATGCATATAGGTGCCAAAGGTTATAAATTTCGGAGCCATTCAGCTTCTTCACCGGCCTTGTCCAAGGTTATAAATTCAGATTCCATTGTACAGCGGGCGATACATGTTTGTTTGGATGATTTACAAGACACTGCTCCTCCACCAACAGTGAAAACATATCCAATTGTGGATTTAAATTCAGATGATCCGGTGATCCTGTTTGCATCACTATACCCCTCAATTACTGCGGGATATTTATTATAGTGCAAAGCATAGTTTTGGGTGTGTTTTAAATACCCAAAACTCATTTCGTTGTCATCCAATGGTTTTGATTGAGATTACTTGTGAACCGACTCAACTTACTAATAGCACATGTTATATCTTGTCACGTATAGTTCGTGATATGGATCAAACTTCCCAATACTTGTGCATAGTCCAATTGTGAATCACTTTCACCTTCATTCTTTTGAAGTGCAAAACTTACATCAATCGGAGTCTTTGCGATATTGAAATTCAGATACTTAAACTTGTCAAGTACCCTTTCAATATAATGAAACTATGATAATGCTACACCTTGTGGAGTTTTATGGATCCTAATTCCCAAGATCTAATCAGAAACTCCTAAGTCTTTCATTTAAAATTTGCTAGCAAGCATACGCTTAGTAGCATTTATGTCAGCAATGTCTCTACTCATTATCAACACACATCATCAACATATAAACAAACAATGACTTCATGATTTGGAGTGTTTTTAATATAAACACATTTGTCACACTTATTGATCTTAAATCTATTTGCCAACATTGTTTGCTCAAATTTTGCATGCCATTGTTTGGGTGCTTGTTCTAGTCCATAGAGCGACTTAATAAGTTTGCACACTTTCCTCTCTTTACCAGGAACCATAAAACCTTCAGGTTGTTCTATGTAAATTTCTTCCTCCAAGTCTCCATTTAAGAAAGTTGTCTTAACATCCATTTGATGGATTTCAAGACCATACACTGCCGCTAGTGCTATTAACACCTGAATGAATGTTATCCTTGTTACCGGCGAGTATGTCTCAACATAATAAAGACCTTCTTTTTGTCTAAAACCTTTAGCAACAAGTCTTTCCTTATATTTGTCAATAATACCATCAGCTTTCATTTTCCTTTTAAAGATCCATTTCGAGCCTAAGGGTTTATTTCCTGGAGGAAGATCAACCAATTCCCATGTATGGTTGTTCAATATTGATTCAATCTAACTATTGACTTCCTCTTTCCAAAATAGTGAATTCGAAGAAGACATGGCTTCTTTAAACGTTTGAGGCTCATTTTCAAGTAAAAAGGTCACAAAATCCGGTCCAAAGAATGTAGATGTCCTTTGACGTTTGCTATGCCTTGGATCTTCTTTACTTGGTGTATTTTCCTTTGGTTCTTCCCGTGGTCATTTAGATCTTTCGCTGGAGCACTTACATTCATGTTTATACGGATAAATGTTTTCAAAGAACTCAGCATTATCTGATTCAATTGCCGTATTAACATGGATGTCGGGATTTTCGAATTTGTGAACAAATAATCGACATGCTTTGTTGTTGGTCGCATATCAAAGCACAATCCACAGTTTTTGGTCCTATTTTGACCCTTTTGGGTATAGGAGCTTGTAATTTATCTAACCACCCGCCACACTTTGAAATATTTCAAGTTGGATTTTCTTCCTTTCCATTTTTCATATGGAATAGATTGTGTTTTGTTGTGGGGCACTCTGTTGAGTATTCGGTGTAAGGATAGCTTCACCCCACAAGCTCTGCGACAAACTGGAACTTATTAATAAAGATTTCATTTCCTTTAATGCTCGATTTTTCCTTTCCGCAATTCCATTAGATTGTGGTGTGTAAGGGACAGTGGTTTGATGAATAATTCCACACTCTAAACATATCTCTGTAAAAAGAGATTCATACTCTCCACCCTTATCACTTTTTATTATATTTATCTTTTTATTCAATTGATTTTCAACTTCATTTTTATATTGCTTAAATGCTTCAATAAGTAAATAAACATAGCAATATCGAGTTCAATCGTAAATAAAAGTTATGAAATACTTATTCCCACAGCGAGATGGTATTGACTTCATATCACAAATATCTGTATGAATTAAGTCTAAATGATAGGAATTCCTCTCAATAGACTTAAAAGGATGTTTAACAAACATAGATTCAACACATATTTGGTATTTTAATTTATCACACTCGAATTTAGGCAATATTTCTAAATTAATCATTTTCCGCAAGGTTTTGTGGTTAACGAACATGCCATAAATCATTTGACTCCAATAAATAAGACGAAGCTAGAATTTTATTAATACTGTCAATAACTGTTACATTGAGTTTGAAAAGTCCCTTTGTGAGGTAGCCTTTTACAACACACATATCAGTTTTGCTAACAACAACCTTATCAGAAACAAAAACACATTTGAATCCATTCTTGACTAACAGTGAAGTTGAAACTAAGTTTTTCCTAATTGTAGGAACGTGAAGAAAGTTGTTAAGTATCAACACCTTGCCGGAAGTCATCTGTAGGAATATCTTCCCATATCCTTCAACCTTGGAAATTGCAGTATTTCCCATTGAAAGCTCTTCTTCAGGTCCCGCTGTATAAGTAGCAAATGCTTCTTTGACAGCACAAATATGTCGAGTAACACCAGAGTCGATCCACCACTCTTTTGGATTTCCAACTAAATTGCATTTCATGAACATAGCACATAGGTCATCAATGTCATCATTCTTTCCCACCATATTTGCCTGATATTTTTTCTTATTTTTCTTAGGGGCCGGACAATATGGAGCCTTATGTCCAACTTTCCCACAATTATAACAGTTGCCTTTGAATCTTTTCTTGTTCTGTTCCTTCCTCTGTCCTGAAAGCTTCTTCTTTTCTTATTATTTAGAGCAGCTTCCTCAACGATGTTTGCTCCCATAATCATTGAATTTTCATGTGACTTCCTTTAGGCCTCTTTATTATCCTCCTCGATCTTCAAGCGAATCACAAGATCTTCCAACGACATTTCCTTGCGCATGTGTTTTAGATAGTTTTTGAAGTCTTTTCACGAAGGAGGCAACTTCTCAATCACAGCAGCCACTTGAAATGCCTCATTAATTACCATACCTTCAGTAATAAGGTCATGGATAAGGACTTGGAGTTCTTGAACTTGGGTTCTAACAGTCTTACTGTCCGCCATTTTGTAGTCTAGAAACTTGGCGACCACAATTTTTTTTCAAGCATACGTCTTCAGTTATATACTTCTTTTCAAGTACAATCCACAATTCTTTTGATGTTTTCGCAGAACTGTAAACATTGTACAGATCATCCTCTAAAGAACTAAGGATGTAACCCTTGCATAAGAAATCCAAATGCTTCCAAGCCTCAACAAACATGAAGAGCTGCTTTTCTGGCATTCCTTCTTCAGGAACAGGAGGTTCTTCGTTTGTCAACTTTGCATACCAAGAGTGGTCAACCAAAATAACATTCTTTGCTGCCATCCTTTGAACTTTATTCCAGAAAATTTTCCTGGCTTCTCTGCCGGTGCCATGGCATGTGCAGCAGTTGAACAGCTTGACGATGCAATATTCGTCGCCACAGCAATCTCTATTCCAGTAGAAACATTGACATCCTTTTCTATTGCTATTTTTCTTTTCAATGTAAATAGTTGACAGACAGTATAATCAATGGCAAGCAAAAAAACAGAATAGTAAACAGTTAGGATTTATATGTTCAAACTATTTCACAAGTTAGCGATGAAGTTTTTATGTTCTTCAAATCATTTAACTCTTATGAACTTTAATAATCCGACAAAGTTTTTATGTTCTTCAAATCGGAATAGAAAAATTCAAGCGGAGTAGAAAATCAGAAAGGTTTTAATCTCCAAAAACAGAATACAGATTACCAAAAATATATAAAGTAATTTCCTTAAGATTGTTATCAACATTTATCCGAACCAGAAACAGAAAATTTCATAAACAAAACCAATATCTGAAAATTTTAGAAGAACAGAATCTAAAAATTTATAAGAACTAAAATTGAGCCCACTGAATGCACAGTGTGTCCTATTCCCCTCAATATACCCGAGGTTGTGGAATATATCCTCCCAAGATAGAACGATTTACTCACCGTTGTAGCGGTACTGCAAACTCCGTTGACGGCTAACTCAATCGACGGCAGTATATCACACGAGTATTTTAGTGCAAGGGAAGGAAGAGAGAAGATCAGAAAATTTTAGTGCAAGGGAAAGAAGAGAGAAGATCAGAAAATTCGTAAGGAAAAATCTGAAGATTATAACGTTATATATAGCTATAGAAGTGTTGGTTCAGAAAGGTCACACCCTTTCGGACAGGTTCTTTTCTAACAGATAAGAGGGAATATTTAAATTATTTGGAGAAAAGAAATGGGTCGGAAACGGATTCGAGTCATGAATTGAATAATTAATTAATAATTAAAATTAATTAAATTTGGTCCAAAAAGATTATCAATCAAATCAAATCATTTGACCAAATCACACTCGTATATCACACGAGTATTTTAGTGCAAGGGAAGGAAGACAGAAGATCAGAAAATTTTAGTGCAAGGGAAAGAAGAGAGAAGATCAGAAAATTCGTAAGGAAAAATCTGAAGATTATAACGTTATATATAGCTATAGAAGTGTTGGTTCAGAAAGGTCACACCCTTTCGGACAGGTTCTTTTCTAACAGATAAGAGGGAATATTTAAATTATTTGGAGAAAAGAAATGGGTCGGAAACGGATTCGAGTCATGAATTGAATAATTGAATAATTAATTAATAATTAAAATTAATTAAATTTGGTCCAAAAAGATTATCAATCAAATCAAATCATTTGATCAAATCCGAAGTCGAGCCGAGCGAAGACGACGACTCGAGAGGAGGTCCTCTTCTCAACTCTTTATGAGCTAGAAAATGTGCTTCTATACACATGAACTTTCCTTTTCACTATCAATGTGGTAGAAATGCCTCTTCTAAAAAGCACCAAGGAACAATTCAAAATTCCATCTATATAAAATAGATTGGCAGACTTTTTAATTAAATTTGTTTTTGATTTTGCAGGTGATCATCAATTCAATAGTTACCATTCACTTCCAAGGTAAGCAAGACAGATTTGAATACTGAAAAAACACAGATGCCATACATCAGAATCAGGCAACCAAAGATCATCAAATTCCAGGAGATTAACACATGAAATAAGGATACTGCAGTATCTTCAAAACTGCAGAAAACAGACCTAGAACAGAACTATAAGATTGAATAAAAAGACTTTTGGACAGGTTACAACAGTGGTATTAGTGTGATTACATGCTCATTATGTTGTCACATATCCAAAGGATCTTTTTATAGAATCATATTTGAAGGAAAAGGTTGATAATGCATAGGACTGGATCAAACACAGAATCAACTGAACATGAGAAATTTTCTAAAAGAATTCTATTTCATCCTTAAAGCCTGAACTTTAATTCAATGGACCGTGGATCCATAGCACCTATTGAGAGCTTGAGGTATTAACATGATATCAAGTCAAGGCCAAAAGATTTGCAATAGACAAGCTTTTAGATTTCTTTTAATTTAGCTACATGTATTTTTATTTCTTTTATTTTCTACATTTTTAGCATCTTATACAGAACTTTGATTTTTAATAAAGCATAATCAAGCAATCTGCTTGATAGTTTTTTATCAAAAGAAAACAAAATTCCATCTTCCTTCCACTTTCCATTCATCAACACTAAAACCCCGATAAATACCCCATGTCAAACGTTTGATTGCATAAAGGATATTGGCTGCATCACGTGGTCGGTGAAGCATGATGCGTGATTTCCGCGACCCTTTTAGCTCACATACACTTAACTTACTCTCTCCTCTAATTGAAAAATTGAATGTTTCACAATAGACAAACACCTAAAGTTCTTTGTTATGATTTACCTTTGTCCTTGTCCTTCTTCACGTAAGCTTCATGCATCTATTCCTTTTTTAACTGACAATTCAAACGGCAACATGATAATCATCTTCCTTTGCTTTTGTATTTTCCGTCTTAGCTGACGGTATTCATTGAATCTTTGAATAATTAATAAAAATAATATTATAGATCATAGATGATGTGGTGAAATGAGTAAAGTTCTTCTATTACAGCCGGTGGCAGAGCCACATAGAGTCGAGAGTGTTCATCCGAACCCCCTCGACTGGAAAAAATATTATTTTTACAAGGTTAAAATTATTTTTTATGTATATATAGTAGATGTTAAACTATCTTAGGCTTCTTCGTATGTTTACCTTTTTATATTTTGAACCCCCTCGACAAAAATCCTGGCTCCGCCACTGACTACAGGTCTTGTGTCTGAGTTTGCGAAAATAAAAAGAAATCTAATAAGGAACACTTCCTCTTTAAATGATGCCGAACATGAATTAATTATATCAACGAGTTGAGCATACTAAGTAGGCGTTTGGCCATGCATTTTCTAATATATCATGGTTTGAAACCATAACCCCAAACTAGCATTTGGACATGCCTTTTCACTCATGGTTTAAAACCATGGTTTCAAATCCCAAATCATGCAATAAGGCATGATTTGGGGTTTGAAACCATGGGTTCAACTTTTTTAAATATAAAATTTAACCCATAAATTTATATTTTATAAAAAAAGACTCATAAGTTGGTAGATATTTTTAACAATTACCCCCATCAATCATTTACCAATCTCATTAACTTCCACCAACCTTTATTTATGAGCCTGTTTGGATGGGCTTATGTCTATAAGCTGCAAATAGCTTATAAGCTAAAAAATAAGTTGGGGTAGTCTAAGCTAAGTCAAATGGGCTCAATTATTTTTTTGAGCTTATTTTAAGCACAAAATGACTTTAAGCTGGCCAGCCAAACACTCAAAAAAGCTGAAAACAGCTTATAAGCCAATCCAAACGGGCTCTATGTCTACCAACCTTTAATTTATGTGGGAGGATTATATTTGTTACACCTCAGAAATTTCCCCGTGAATGTACAACGAATAGACTAGCGAAGGATACGGGTATATGGTGTTTTAATGAGAAGGGAATGACGTTTGACGACCCTAAGTAAGATTTCAAAGGCAATGGGAACAAGAGCTAGGTTATGCTCCACAATGACTAATTATAGGTTTTGAAGACTTGAAAGTTACAGATTTGCACTTTGGCCCAGTTGGTCGTAAAATGAAATACGGACCGTAAAGTAGTATACGGCCCGTAAACCACCATGTCGTATTCCAACTCACAAAACTTTAACTTTCTGTCAAAATGTTCAAATGGTTAAATACGACTTGGAATACGGACCGTAAATTGAAATACGGCCCGTAAACTGCGATAGTAAATCACCATGATCCTCAGCATACCTTTCTGGTTTTGATATGCTTAAATACGACCACGATATACGGCCCGTAAACTGGAATACAGACCGTAAACTGGGTTTACGACCACTGTGCACTTCAGTCACTATTCATTCCGGATTAGATTTTAAGTCATTAAAAGGAGACCTAACCTCATTCAATTCATTTCAACTCCATGATATTTCTCTCTAGAAGCCTCTAGAATACTCTCTACTCTTCAACTACAAGAATTCAAAGGAAATTAGTGATCAACTACATGAAACCCACGAAATCAACTGTAAGAATCACACTAAAGTTCATCTTTCTCAAGAAAACCCAAAAGAAGTGAAGTAGGGTTTTGGTGCTAAAGGAGTAATTCCATTCAAGGCTTGTTCAACCATCATCTACGGTAAGTTTCATGACTAAACCATGTTGTTTAAGGTATTGGAAGGTTAAGATACTTGAATTGTAAAAAGACATAGGAAATGGGTCATTTATGAGTGAATAGTGTCATGGTTGGATAGTAGTTGGGTTGGATTATGAATGTTGGAGTGTTGTGATTATGAATACGTTATAAATGACATTTAGGCCATGAAATAAATATTAGATATGAGGAAACGCGATAGTAAGCTCTAACCATAAATGTGGAGAAATTGAATAGAGATGGTGGATTGTGGTCAATGTATATAAATGATGATTGTTGATTGCGATATTGTGAATGTTGTCGTGAGCATGTGGGAATTGATATAGCATATGGGAAAAGTAGTATAAACCAAGGAAATGCCGCCCAATTTTCCCTAGAATTAGTAGTGCGTTCTTATAGTTGATTAACTAACGTAAATGTGAATTCTCTTTTGAAGGTAGAAACGTGATATCGAAGGAAAACAAGCGAACGATAGCTTAGTTAAACGTCAAAGGTATGTGAGGCTAGCCCTTTCCTTCTAATGGCATGAATCTTCTAGCATGATTTTCCTTCCTCCTCATGAGTTCCTATATTCCAAAAAGCTAAGAGCCTATGTCTATGAATAGCTATATGTCACGACCCGAATAGGGTCGCGACGGGCACCCGGGGCTAACCACCGAGCACCGCTCGTTCTAATACTCATCTTACTCATTTAATGCCCTTTTACCAATTTTATACACGAAATGTAGGAAAATCATATTTTATATAGAAACATAAATACTTATATACATTTGCCTCTCGGCCATCAAAATAATATATACATAATAATAACATCTTGTGAGACCATCTAACCCACACTGCGCGTCTACGAGCCTCTACTGACATATTATACATATAGACGGAACAAGACTCCGTCGTGCGCGAAATACATAAAGGAACCAAAGGAATAAACATAAGCACCTCCGAACAATGGAGTGCTCTCAATCAGCTGACAGCTACTAAGAATCTGGATCAAGCTCACCTCCCTGTCTACCTGTGGGCATGAACACAGCGTCCGAAGAAAACGGACGTCAGTACGAACATTGTACTGAGTATGAGAGGCATAAACAATGAAGAAAAACAGTGATAATATAATGTGAGCATCAATATGAAACATCTGAATCTGAATGACAATCATAAAAGAAGTAATGCATGTTGTCTTACTAATCATACTCATCATAATCTCATATATGCATAATATGCAAGCTGCCCGTCCATATCGGAACGGTGTGATAATCAATAACATTAGCCCGCGTCCAGGCCTCCCGCGTCCGGGGTACCATCTCATGCCGCCCACTAGTGGTGTCTGCCCATGCCAAAAGGTCATGGTGTATCCGTATAGCTGCCCGCCTTGGCGGTGACTGCCCGGCCAACTAGGCGCGGTGTAATATGATCATGACATGCTCATAAAAAAATACATGTAATAATATGCTTATCATAGTACATGCATAAGACTCAAGATCAACTATACTCTGTCGGGGTGGCGTAAGGTCGTGATCCCCCGATTTCATTATGGAGCAGTTATTGACATTCTGCCTCACCTTGAAGGAATTAGTACATAAGGTGAGTGTAAGCAATAAATAGCATCATTATCAATATGGCATCATCATATCATATCTCTTATCTTATATAGACATTTATGGACTTAGGCTTCTAGCTTTCCGGAAAATAGGAACTCATGAAGAGGAAAAGAACTCATGCTATAGGATTCATGCCATTAGAAAGAAAGGACTAGCCTCACATACCTTTGTCGTTTAGCTATGTTATCGTTCACTTGCCCTCCCCCAATGTCACGTCGTTACCTTCACGGGAGAATTTGTATTAACATTAGTTAATCGACTATAAGAACGCGTCGTAAATTCTAGAGAAAATTGGGCAGCATTTCCCCTGTAAACTTAACAATCCTCGAAATTCCAACTTAGCCAAACATCAATCAAAATACCAACAACAACAATACCAACAATTTCATATCAAACTAGGATTAAATCCATTCTTAAATTACTCCCAAAACAGCCCAGTATACGCTTTGTATACAATATCTTTATACACTTTATTCTCTCAAATTCAAGAACAACAACTTATCAACAACATCAACAACAATATCAACAACCTCATATAGCAATATAAGCACCTAGAAATCTCTCAAAGTTCCAATCAAAAACAACCCTCAAGGCAACCATATCAACCAACTAATCTATGACTTCATAACATAATTCCCTTCACTTTAAACTAGGGAATTCTCCCAGGAATAACTTAATTAACAAGAATAGAGTTTATTACATACCTTATTGCCCAGAAAACTCAACTAAAATCCTAGCTCCAAGCTTCAATAATCAGCCACACATCAAGCACCAAATACTATAATCCTTTCCTAACTAGTTTCCAATTTCCTAAGATGAAATCTTGCTTTGATTTGGAGGAATTCAACTTGAAAGATTTAGAGAGCTAAAAGGAGGGTTTGGGAGGGTTTAGAGAGAGTTTAGAGTGAGAGAGAGAGGTAGAAAATGAAAAAAATCAGATTTTTTTCCGGTTTTTAATTTCTGATTTTTACTGTTCACCGGATACTGTTCATCCGCGTCTACTATTCATCCGTGTCTACTGTTCACCCGCAGAATTATTTCATGGACTCAATTTTTTTTTTCTGAGGTGTAACACTATATAAGATAGAAGATATGACATGATGATTCTATAATGTTAAAGATGTTATTTATTTCTTACACTCACCTTATATGCTAATCCCTTCAAGGTGAGGCAGAATGTCAATGATTACTCCATAATGAAATCGGGGGATCACGACCTTACGTCACCCCAATCGAGTAAAGTTGTCCATAAGCCTTATGCATGTATTATGATAAGTATGTTACGATAAGCATATTATGATGAGTATGTATGATGATGATATAACACCGCGCCTAGTTGGCCGGGCAGTCACCGCTAAGGCAGGCAGCTAGACGATACACCATGGCCAAATGGCATGGGCAGACACCACTAGTGGGCGGCATGAGATGATACCCCGGATGCGGGAGGCCTGGACGCAGGCTAATGTTATGATTATCACACCGATCCGATATGGACGGGCAGCTTATACATTATTACACCGTACCTATATGGGCGGACAGCTTATATATTTATGCACACATACCCTGATGATGACTATGAGTAAGCCGGCATGCATTATTTCTTTTACACTTGATAGTCAGATACAGTTATTCCATATTGATACTTCTTGTACATCATTGCCTTATTTCCTTGTTTATGTCTCTCATACTCAGAACAATATTCGTACTGATGTCCGTTTTCTTTGGACGCTGTGATCATGCCCACAGGTAGACAGGGAGGAGAACTCGATCTAGACCAGCAGTAGCTGTCAGCTGATTGAAAGCACTCCTTTGTTCGGGGGTGCTTATGATGATCCTTTTGTACATATTCATGTATATGTATTTTTGGGCATGACGGAGTCTTATCCCGTCCTTATGTATAGCATTCCAGTAGAGGCTCGTAGATGCGCAGTGTGGGTTAGATGTTTTCACGATTTATTACTACGTATGCATATATATTATTTTGATAGCCGAGAGGCTTACACATATAAAAGTATTTTTATGTTCTTGAATGAAAGATGACTTTTCCTACGATTTGAATATAAATTGATAAAGGAGCAGTAAGGTGAGTGGTAGGATGAGTGGTGCTCGGTGGTTAGCCCCGGGTACCCGTCGCGGCCCCTAGCTGGGTCGTGACAATATTAAAGAGTAGTTACATTACTATTCATGTTAATTTTTGTTTTTATTGAATTAAAGTTTGATTAATTGATGTTGTATTTTTTAAAAAGACCTTCTAGTAGTGTACTAATTTTGGTATGAACTATGATTTGCTCATTTGGTAAGATTGTATAAGAACTGAGAATGTTTTGATAGTTTTTACAATTTGTGGGATTTTTATATCTATAAGAGAAAATACAACTTAAAATATCCAAATTGCATGTCCAAACATGGTTTCAAATAGTTAAAATAAAAACTAATAAAAATAGAATAGAGGGGAAAAAGGAAAAAAACCTCTAGTTCTGGACCAAAATTTCAACTATTTATTCCATCGGCTTGACGGATTTATAAAAAGTTAAAAGGTTGGGTCCGGTTGGATCATGAGTAGTTTATTTGAGTGGAAGTTTTTCAAGTTTCAGAATAATCTTTTAATTAGAACATAAATTAATTTTACAGTCAACTTTTACCTGAAAAATGGCTAAAATGATTTTTTAATAAAAATTAATGAAAATTGAGCGATTTTAAAAGTGAAAAAAAAAATAGTTTGATAACTTTGCTGAAATAGTATCTAGGCTCGATGACCTTTGTGAGATAAACGTTATAATTGAGGGGACAAATCGACTAAAACAAAGTTCAAAATGAAAAAACAATAAGAGATTCCAATTTCCTAGAGCTTTCTGGTTTTTCTTGACTTTTAATTTTACACTTTCAGAAATGTGGAAGTTCAATAGAAGTCATTGTTTAGCAGGAACAAAAAAAAAAGGAAACAAAAAAGAGAAGTTATTGTCACTTCTTTTTCTTTCTGGTAAGAAAAAACCAATTGGGTACTAATCAGTAATCACACTGTTTCAAAGTTACCTTCAAAATAGTTTTCTCTATATATTTCTTCTTTTTGTATGAATGTGCCTTTTCTACCATCTTATTCTTTTCATACGTAGACTAAACGCAACTTATATTTTTTGTATAGAAAAAAACAATCTCCTTTGGTTGACCATTTAGGACCCTCATTGAAACTGATGTTGTCATATGAAAAAAAGAGCCCATCATTTTTAGGTAGCCAATAAATATTTGCGGTAAAATTAACAAAATGACTACCTTTTGGTAGTTTCCTATCATTTATAGTTATCTTTTAAAAATTACCATTTGTAGCTATGTTTTTCCAAATTAAGGTATTTTTCGGATGTATTTGATGCTTATAAATACATAGTAACACAGTAAAAAATAAAACATATCCCTTGATTTAAGGTCATAACGGTGGGATCAATTAATTAGCTATTAATTGGTATTTTTTACCATACCCTTCCACAAAATCAGATTTTAGATTACCTTTCCATAACCATTTTCTATTCGTCCATCCAATCTTCAACATTCAAACATAAAAAATCAAAAAATCAAAATTTGAAAACATTCAACAGCCAATATATTTGAAGTTTTCAATATTGATTTCGTTCTTGATTTACCCATGTATTTGATAGCATAACTAATGTATTTGAAGTTTTCAATCAAACCCCGTGTATTTTATATTAAATCTCATGTATTTGTGTGATTAACAATTTGCATCACCCATGTATTTTAGCGGTAATGTATTTGAAGTTTTCAATATTGATTTCGTTTTGATTTACACATGTATTTGATAGCATAACTAATGTATTTGAAGTTACCAATCAAACCCCATGTATTTTTATATTAATCTCATGTATTTGTGTGATTAACAATTTGTGTGAGTAACAATTTGCATCACACATGTATTTGATGGATTAATTTGAACAAAATACACAAATATATAGAAAACTTACAATGTATTTTCGTCACTCATGTATTTGAAACTAGATGAACTGATGAAATTAATTTGAACAAAATACACAAAAATATAGAAAAACTTACATAAATACACCACCAACCACAACCAATTGGTAGCTATATCATAGAACATACACAAATACATATATTTTTCATCTTCTCAAAACCCTAAAAAAACCTAGACCACCAAAAAAACCCTAGCCACAGAGCAAATGCAACTCGGTCCAAATTTATGGGCACTGGTCCACAGCCCAAAAGTCTTGGCATTTACAGCTACAATTTGCCCACAATGGGAGATAAGCCGTCAACCATAATGAATGATCATTCTAGTTGGAACATCATTCACATAAAAAAAAAATGGAAAGGTTAATTGTCTTCTTATGTTTAATTTGTCCACAAAGCTTGAAATCATGGAAATCAAAAAAAAATTGAGAGAGGAGCGGCCGCCACCCGTCGTGGTGATGGTTGATAGAAGGAGAGAGAGAATTTTTTAGGGATTTGAGAAATGAAAAATCTGAAATGGGTAGTGAGTGAGAATAGAAAATGTCAAAAATTTATGAAAAAGGAGAGAGAATGATAATGTATATTAATTGATTAATATTGTTACCATTAAAAGAGGATATGAGATTGGGAGTGCTAAATTTTACGTGTATTTGTGCACCAGTAACGGAAAATTACTGTGTAGCTATATTAGTTAAATTCAAAAAGTATTTAGTTATTATTAGTAATTAAAACAAAAGGTAGTTAATATCACTAATTATGTACTAAAAATAGCTATAACACGTAATTTTTCCAATATTTGCCGTAAGTGGAGGTTCTCTTTGTGGATCAAATGCCTCAAAACATGAAATTAATTTACCCCGAAATAATTTGCACCTGTATGTAGTAGCTATACTAATTCCAAATTCAAAGACTCCTTCTGATTCAATTGTTTGATTAACATAGGATGTTTTGTAGAAAAATAAGAGGAAGGAGAACAATGAGAAAGTTGGATTTTTCCATTGTTTTGAAATTGTTTGAAGAACTTTAAAGTCCACACACTGATCTTATACACTTTAGACATCCAAAATTAAAAACCAAGGAAAATCTCATTAGATGATTTTATCCAAATTTTAAGTTCGGAAAGATCTTATAATAAAATTAACTTTTTGGGCGAATTCCCTTCGTACGGACTAGTCTTTAATTTTTGCCCTTGCTTCTTATTTAATATAAGTTTGTGGGTCAAAATATCCTTATTCGCTGATCTACAAAATCAGAGATTCTGGGTTCGATCCCCAATAGAGTAGAAAAAGATAAATTTTGAAAAAATAGAAACTTTTCCTTGCCCAGCATAATTTATGTAGAAATGAAATTATTCAGCATGAATTGTGTAGTAACTAATTCACTTGGCTTACGTTTATAAAAATTTGTCTCACATAAGTTTTGCCTTGTCCGGTATAAGTTTTGCCTTGTCTGACTTAGGTTCTTTAGAAATGAAGTTGTGCTAGATAACTTAATTTCTACAGAACTTATGCCGGATAAGGCGTGAAACTTTGCCTTGCAAAACTATGTCATAGATAACAAACAGTAGACCGAATTTTCTTTTTATTTTTTCGATGTTAGGGATATTTTCAACCACTTTTTTATTAGTTAAAGTGCCGAAGGGCAAAAATTAAAGACCACCCAAGATATATAGGCGGATTCGTGCGAATTGCCCTAACATTATGTGTAGGGGTGTTAATGGTTTTCAAAAAATCGACTTAACCAACCGAATTGTACCGTACCAAACTGATTTTTAGGTTTCTTGTAATAAAACCGACTGTTTTTAAAAAAATTAATCACCGTACCGAATGATTAGGTTGGTTTTGAATAACCGAAAAAATACCGAACCGTGCCGAATAAGTTTAATCTATATATTAGATTTAACTATAAGAAAATATTAAAATTTTCGCCTTGAGTTCAGGATGATGAAAACGACTAAAAGCCGGCAACATAATTAACACCTAAAGTTCCAACTCTGAAACCTATTATACTACTCCTCTTGCAATTAAATTAGTTCTAGCATATCGAGTAGTAATTAGCTTGTAAGCTGCAAGGTATTCCAATGATCTTGGATAGAAAGCTACAAAGTATTCGATATATTTTCTCTCATATGATTTTAAAATTTCTCTTATTATATACTTAATCTTAGTAGATTCAGTTATGTTGAGTACATCTTGATTTATTTTTGCCCCCTCGTGCGATATAACTTATGCTTTTTGTTTTTGCTTAACATTATTTTACACTACCGTAATATAGTGGGATCAATCTTTATTCTTGTTGTCTTTCATGTTTTCTTGATCATCACCTTTTAAAAAGTTAAAATGTCTAGAAAGTTTTTGTCAAAGTCCTATAGAAGTATGCATGATATCATGTCTTTAACTTTTACTAGTGACTATGATATGGTGTTGTTTTTTTGAAAAAAAAAAAACGAACCGAAGAGAAACCGAGATGATGGAACGGTTTCAAAAAAATCTAATTTTGATTCTACAAAATGACATAACCAAAAAATTGATATGATATAATCTTTTTAAAATAACCACCCGAACCGTACCATTGACCTACTTAACTTATTGAAGCCATATTTAACCTAAATTTCCCGTTGTATCAAAATTTCCTTTTTTGTTTTACCGTCTGTTAAGTAGTTTCAATTGTCATTATGTTTTTCATTCCAGGACCACATGTGATTAGGTCTCTCTAAGTCTTTGTTTGTATAAGAAGTTCCTCTTTTTTATTTTTTGGTGGGGTTAGTTTCTTAGGGCGTGGCCGCGTGGTTTCATTAAATAATTTAGGAAAGATTTCAGAAATCTCCCCTCACGTTTTACTTCCTTTTACTTTTTTCTCACGTTTGCAATATTACGGCTACCTCCCCTATTTTAACTTTTTGTAACAACTTATTCTATTTATTATTAATAAAAAAGTACTATATCTGGACTGATTTGCCTTCCTTAAGATCATGCTCTTTTGATTAATTATTGTTTTATCAATATCTCCTTTAAAACGTGAGCTCCAAATACTCAACCCTCTCTTAAATTCAATTTCATTTATTTTACCGGCAAAAGCATGCATTTATTTATGATTTCACCATTAGTTAAAGCATGAATTATCCCAGCACAACAAGTGCTGTCATCTTTGAAGATTTTTTCTACAGTCTGAGGACTTGAAGAAATTGAAGCCATATCTCCCAAATAAAAGAAATAATTAAAAAAAATTGAGATCTTTAACAACGAAGAGTAAAATAACTGTGAACTGATCTCCTGTCAATTTACATAAAAGGATTGAAATAAAAAAATAAAGGAAAAAAATGAAATTGAATTGAAGAGAGCAAATTGGTCCGGGTATATTTTTTTTCATTAGTAATAAATAGAATCAAGTAATTGTCACAAAAAAGTTCAAATAGAGGAGGTAGCCGTAATATTGCAAACGTGAGGGGAGATCAGTGAAATAAAGCAAAATGTGAGGAAAGATTTCTGAAAATTTCTCAATAATTTAAGAATTTTAAATGGAAAGTTCACATTGTTTAAACTTCGGGGTTGTGAGACGTTATTTCGGAAAGAAACAAAAATTGGAAATATAAGTTCTTCGGGCTCTAGTACAATGTCAATATCTAGGATGCAATTTAGTAACATACTATTTTCTTTTATGAAATTATTTTTTTAATATTTCTTTACCATGAATAGTTGATAGTGTAGAGATATATAGCTAATGAGTGAATATCACTTATACACTTTCGAACACAAGAAAAATTCTGTTTACAAATTGTCATCTCCTAACTCTTAGTCCAAGCAAGGTTTTGACAGAGTTGGCATTAGCCCACCTATGGTTTAACCCATCTTTGATCGGTCCAACTTCCATTTATCACCTTTATCTCAAACTTAGCAAGAGACGTAAGTTAGACCAGAGGCGGATCCAGAATTTGGAGGTTCCGAGTGTCACGGTGCTTTGAATCCAAATAGAATAAGCATTTGGTTTGTTTGATGATCTTGGGTTTAAGATCGGGTTATTCATCTTTTCGATTTATACTCGATAAACTGTGAGAACGAAAAAAAATACTCCAACTTGGCGTAACGAGGGCTTTTGTTACGATGGGAGAGAGAAAACTTTGGAATAGGAAACTTATGATAATTTCATTTTTCAGATTTAAACAAATAATTAACAAGAGAACGAATAAGTCAAGAATTAATAAATAAAGATAGTCAACAACAATAATATAATTAATAATTAAAACAAGTTAAGAGGAATAAAGGAAAAGAAAAGAAAAAAGAAAGAGAATGGAAAGTTAAGGATTCTATTTACATTTTGAAACCATCAGATTTCCTTTTCCTCATAATCTAAGTCCTAAACCATACGAGCTTTCTACGAATCAAGCATATAAAATTAATAAGTGATATTCAAATAAATACTTCAATTTAAAATTACTAACTTAAGCAAAAAAAAGTTGAAGGCATCACTTATACCCATTACTGTTTATTTGATCCAACAAGCCAAAAAATTATTAAACTGCTGCCAGTGGGGTTCGAACCCTCATCGTGGAGAGGGTATCTTTCACCTTTTGCCACTGGCACCACAACATAATTTGTTACTGGGGATGGCAAGTTGCTTATTAATAGTATTTCATATATATAAATACATGTATACATATAGTTTCCGCCGAAGCTTGCGGGTGGCGTGGCACTCCCTCGGACCTTAGTAGATCCGCCCCTGAGTTAGACACTTAAACATTTTTATTTGTCAAAGATGTATTTGATGAACACCTATATCAACAAACCGCCCGTGTGAAACTCAGTCATTACTGACACGTCAAAACGAACAAGTGAATATGACACATGAAATTTTAAATTGGCAAAAGTCATAGATAGCCTCCTAAACTTTGCCACATTTTCCTCTGAGATACCTAAACCGAGGGTTGTACCTATTGAGTATCTAGACCAGTCCAAATTCGATCCTATTGGGTACCTTTTTCACAATAATCAATAAAATTAGGAGAGTGTATTACACTCTCCGTGATGTGGCAACTTTGTCAAATAAAATCATGACACGTGGCGGTGGGGGGGGGGGGGGGGTCCATCATAATAATTAAAAAAATAAATTATACAACCACCCCCCAATTTTCATCCCCTTCACCGCCCCCCCCCCCCCCGAACTGTAACCAGCCTTCCCCCCCCCCCCCCCCCCTCAACTGCAACCAGCCTCGCCCCCCCTCAATTGCAACCAGCCGCCGCTCCCCCACCACTGGCCGCCGCACCACCACCCCCAACCGCCGTCCCCCCACCCCACCAATAATTTATTTCCTTTTTCTTCTCTTATTTAGGTCTATCAATGTCTTTATAAGACCCACCAACCTTTAATGAAAGGTGAGATGAAAAAAAAAGTCATAGTAATGGTAAATCTCCATTTTTTCCGGTGAACAAGATGGTAATGTTACTTTTCAGATCTAAAAAGGACAAAAAAATGGTGGTAAGAAATAACATCCAATTCACAAATTAATTTTATATAAATAATTAAAAGAAATGAATTGTTATAATGAAGAGGAAGAAGAGAAAAAAAAAAAGGAAGAAGAAGATGAAGAGAACTGAACATAGTGAAGAAGAAGAGAAAAAAAAGAACGTACAGTGGGGTGCAGCGAGGGGGGGGAGGTGGGTTAAATGAATTGCTATAATGAAGAGGAAGAAGAGGAAAAAAAGGAAGAAGAAGATGAAGAGAACTGAACACTGTGAAGAAGAAGAAGAGAAAAACGTACAGTGGGGTGCGGCTGGGGGGGGGGGGGGGGGGGGGGGAGGGAGGTGGGTTATTTTTTTATTAATTTATCTATTAAATTTTATTTAAAAGAAGTAAAGTTTTAACCAAAAAAAAATTAAGGATGAAAGGGCTGTCACGCGCCCAATAAAAAGTGTAATCAATTGCTGCGCCACGTAAGCGCCATAGAGGCAAAAGGTACCCAATAGGATCAATTTAGACTGGTTTAGGTACCCAATAGGTACAACCCTCGGTTTAGGTATCCCAGAGGAAAATGTGGCAAAGTTTAGGCGGCTATCTATGACTTTTTTAAACCACTATTTGAATCAGCAACCATTCATCCCTCGATCAAGAGACTAGCGCTCAACCACCTGATTCCATGACAAGAGCCCTCTATCTCCGCCATTGCTAATCTTAGATACACATTTTTTTAAACTCTGTCATCACTGTATACGGTAAAAACCGGATGTATGCAAGACCGGTGAGACCGGGGATAAGAAGAGACAGGCATGAGTACCGAGTCTATCCTTCGGACTGGTGGAATTGCACCAGCTGCAGCTGATCTGAGAAAACTGAAGCAAATCTGTTTGGTCCGGTATCTCCGGACCAAACTCCGCATCACAGCCAGTCCGGTTTCTCCATGACCGAGTTGATCGTGGCCGTTAGTCCGATTTCTCCATGACCAAGTTGATCGTGGCCGTTAGTCCGGTTAATCAGTTACAAAATTGCCACGCGTCAAGATTGTTCTGTAACATTGTACCGACAACCGTACGGGTGTCAGACCGTACGACCCAACTTTATCCTTTTAGGGTTTTCCTTATTCTAAAAGGGGCTTTATGTTGTATGCAAGGCCCATAAGGCAAAACTATAAATAGGGGGCATTTCCCTACTTTTAAGGGTTGGCTTCTTAAGATCTAGAATATTGTAATAGCAAAAAATACATTAAAGCATTGTCTTTCTTTCTTTTCGGTCCGAATATGTGGAGTTAAAATCTTTCTTTCAGTATCATATTAGTTCTAATCATCAACGTTTACATCTTAGCTCAAGTTGTTGATATATAGATATATATATATATATATATATATATATATATATATTAATATACATATTCTTGCCTTTACACACGAGTTCTTATATGTTCCATATTAACCCAAAATAGATTAAAATTTATCCACATATCCTACACCACACTCACAAATTCAATTGATTACCTAAATCCGGGGTAAACAGTTTGGCGCCCACCGTGGGACTAGGATAATAGTGGTCTTTTAATCTTGGCTTCTATCTCTTACCCGTTAGATTAAAAAATCTTTTGTTCATCTCTGTGAAAACGGACCAAATGGCAAGCGGTGGACAATCTGGTCATGTTAACAACGAGATCATTGCCGAAAACGAGAACATTGGGTTAAGGGACTTGCCAGCAGATCCCATCGACCCAAATTCTGTTGATTCGAGGGAAGGCCTCAATCGGCAGAATACCGTGAACCAGGAGAATGCCACCCAGTCGGCCACTGATCCCTTAAATACTCACAATTCAATTACTTTACCCCGGGCACAAGGCCGAAAAATACCGGATACCCCGGATGAGATTAACTTACGTTTAATTTTTGAACAGAGAACCGCCATTTCCGAACAAGGAATCACAATAGCCCAGCTGCAAAGCAAAGACGACAAAGCGGCCTCGGAGAGATCGAAGGGCGTTGTCGCACCCAGGATGGATGAAACATGGATAGTCAAAAGCAATGGGTCGGGAGCCGGTTCATCCACCGAGGTACTGAGAATACTCGAAACATTGGCAAAGTGGGTAGACTCAACTGAGAAATGGGTGGAAACATATAACTCTCGGGTGGATCAGATCCCGGGGGCCCCGCCTATTCTAAAAGGACCGGATTCGAAGAGGTATATCCAAAGGCCTTTCCCTCCAAGTGCGGCTCTGAAATTGATTCAAAGAGGTTCAAAATACCGGATATCCAGAAATATAACGGCACAACGGACCCACAGGAGCACGTGACTTCATACACCTGTGTCATAAAAGGCAATGACGTCGAAGAGGATGAAATTGAGTCCGTGTTGTTGAAAACGTTCGGGGAAACCCTATCAAAGGGAGCGTTAACTTGGTACGACCATCTGTCCGAGAATTCAATCACTTCCTTCGAAATGCTAGCGGATGCGTTCATCAAGGCCCATGCCGGGGCTAAGAAGGTGCAAGCCCGAAAGGCGATATCTTCCGCATAGCCCAGAGGGATGATGAATTACTACGAGAGTTCGTGAACAGTTTCCAAAGGGAACAGATGGAGCTCCCTCCGGTTCCGGAGGAATGGGCTGCACAAGCTTTTACCAAGGGGTTTAATCCTCGAAGCTCGACGGCCTCATTCAAGCTAAAAGATAACTTGTTGGAATATGAAGCTGTAACTTGGGCTGACGTTCATAACCGGTATGAATCAAAGATCCTGGTAGAAGATGACCAGCTCGGGCTTCCCCCGGGACCCGTAAATATGAGCAAAAGCTCTGAGAGATTGAGGAAAAATCACGAGCCAGAGTCAAGACCATCGAGGGAAAGGTATTGGCCGTACTCTCTTTCAGAAAATCCAAGCTTTAGTCGAAAAAATTGAGGGTTGGTCCAAGTCAATTCTCCGGTCGGGGTGATAAACGGACCGAGCGCCCGTCGAACAGTCGAGGTCTGTCATTTAGAAGTGATGCCGGGAGCTCGGCTACCAACAAAGACCTACCGAGGATATCGGAGTACAACTGCAGCATCAATACCTCGAATCTCATCTCGGCCATAGGTTGTATCGTAGAAGTAAGATGGCCGAGACCATTGAGATCAGATCCCGGTCAACGGGACCCGAACGTGATGTGTGAGTACCACGAAACTCATGGGCACAGAACTGAATACTGTCGCCAATAGAGGGAGGAAGTGGCTCGGTTGTTGAAAAATGGCCACCTTCGAGAATTCCTGAGTGAACGAGCTAAAAGTCACTACAAGGAAAAAGAGTCCACAAACGGGCCGAACCAGTGGAACCTCAGCATGTAATCAACATGATAATTGGTGGTACAGACTCCCCTCGGGGGCCGGTGATGAAACAAACAAAGATCTCCGTTGTACGTGAGAAGCGAAGCCGAGATTTCGTGTCTGAGGGTACCGTCTCCTTCAGCAATGAGGATCCAAAAGGCATCCTTCAACCGCACAATGATGCTTTGGTAATTTCTGTTCTTATTTTTAAATCACAAGTCAAGCGTATTTTGATTGACCCAGGTAGCTCGGCCAACATCATCCGGTGGAGAGTAGTCGAACAACTGAGACTACTCGATCAGATTGTACCGGTGGCTCGAGTGCTCAGTGGGTTTAATATGGCGAGTGAAACCACGAAGGGGGAGATTTCTTTGCCGGTCAACATTGGCGGCACCATTCAGCAGACGGCGTTCTATGTCATCGAAGGAGATATGAAGTAAAATGCTTTGCTCGGTAGGCCGTGGATACATAGCATGGGGGCTGTCCCATTAACATTACATCAGCTGCTGAAATTCCCAACACCGGAGGGACTAAAAACCATCCGAGGGGAACAGCCCGCTGCAAGGGAGATGTTCGCGGTTGAGGAAACGCCACTCCTTCCCAAAAAATCGGATCCAAAAAAGGATGAGTCTATCGGTGGCAAGGACTCTAAATAGCAACTAAAGTGTACGGGTTCGATAGCAGAGAAGCAGGGGTCGGACCCGGGGTATGAAGAGGATGATTTCGGTGTACCCAGATCATTCGTCTTGCTGGATAACTCGGATGCAACCAAGTCTACGGTGGAGGAGCTGGAGCAAGTCATCTTGTTCGAATACCTACTGGATAGAAAGGTATACCTTGGCACGGGGTTAACCTCGGAGCTCAGGAACAAGTTAATTAAGTTTCTTCAAGCTAATGCCGATTGTTTCGCATGGTCCCATATAGATATGACAGGTGTGCCACCGGAAGTAACAACTCACAAGCTCAGCCTCGACGGGAGATTTCCCCCGGTGAAGCAGAAGAGGAGGCCTATGGCAAAGCCAAAGCATGCCTTCATAAAGGATGAGGTAACAAAGCTTTTGAAAATAGGCTTTATCCGGGAGGTAAAATACCCAGATAGGCTAGCTAACGTAGTGGTGGTGCCGAAAAAAGGTAATAAATTTAGAATGTGCGTTGATTATAAGGATTTAAACAAAGCATACCCGAAGGATTCATTTCTGATGCCTCACATCGATAGAATGATCGATGCGACGGTCGGGCATGAAATGTTGAGTTTTCTCGACGCTTACTCCGGGTATAACCAAATCCGGATGCACCCGGAGGATCAAGAGAAAACATTCTTTATTACCCGGTATGAAACTTACTGTTACAATGTCATGCCCTTCGGATTAAAAAATGCCAGTACAACTTACCAACGCCTAGTTAATGGGATGTTCGAAGAACAGATAGGAAAAACAATGGAAGTTTATATTGATGACATGGTTGTCAAGTCCCTGGAAACAGAGGACAATTTAAAACATTTGCAGGAAACCTTCGATGTACTCCGTAAATACAACATGAAGCTTAACCCGGAGAAATGTGCCTTCGGTGTCTGGTCGGGCAAGTTCTTGGGTTTCATGGTGTCCAATCGGGGAATTGAGATTAACCCGGAAAAGATCAAAGCCATCAAGGATATTGAGGTGGTAAATAACGTCAAAGGAGTGCCAAGACTCACCGGAAGGTTAGCAGCGCTGAGTCGGTTCATATCGAAGTCTTCGGATAAAAGTCACTGTTTCTTCTCCTTATTAAGGAAGAAGAATCACTTCGTTTGGACACCGAAATGCCAAAGAGCATTGCAAGAGTTGAAAAGGTACTTGTCTAGCCCACCTCTACTGCACACACCGAAAGCGGACGAACAATTGTTTCTCTACCTTGCCGTATCCGAGGTAGCGGTAAATGGTGTTTTGGTCGGAGAAGAATCAGGTACGTAATTCCCTATATATTATGTGAGTAGAACTTTAGGGGATGCGGAGACCCGTTATCCCCACCTTGAAAAGTTGTCATTGGCATTGGTAAGTGCTTCTAGAAAACTCCAACCCTACTTTCAATGTCATCCGATATGTGTAGTGACTACTTACCCTCTAAAGAACATTATGCATAAACCGGAATTGTCGGGTAGACTAACCAAATGGGCCGTAGAGATTAGCGGATATGATATCGAATATAAACCCTGAACGGCCATTAAGTCCCAAATCTTGGCCGATTTTATGGCAGATTTTACCCCGGCTATGGTCCCCGAGGTTGAAAAAGAGCTTCTGCTAACCTCGGAAAAGGCTTTGGGTATTTGGTTGTTACACACGGATGGGGCCTCGAACCTCAAAGGTTCCGGGCTAGGAATCGTCCTTAAAACTCCCGCCAGGGATGCCATTCGACAGTCGATTAGAACTATTAAGTTGACTAACAATGAAGCCGAGTATGAGGCTATGATTGCAGGTTTTGAATTAGCTCGAAGTATGGGGGCAAAATAATCGAAGCAAAATGCGAGTCTCTCTTGGTCGTTAACCAAGTGAATGGCGTCTTCAAGGTCAAGAATGAGCGAATGCAAAAGTATCTGGAGAAAATCCAAGTGATACTACACCGGTTTAGAGAGTGGACCGTGCAGCATGTACCCCGGGAGCAGAACAGTGAGGCCGACGCATTGGCCAATTTGGGCTCTTCAGTCGAAGGGGAAGAAATCAACCCCGGCACTATGGTGCACTTGATGAACTCGGCGATAGAAAACAGGTATGCTGAAATAAACACGATGGGGCTAACTTGGGATTGGCGCAACAAATACATCGACTACTTGCAAGATGGAAAGCTTCCAAGTGACCCAAAAAAGTCACGGTTACTAAGGATAAAAGCAGCACGGTTCTGCCTAGTGGACGACCAATTGTATCGACGATCTTTCTTCGGGCCCTTGGCCAAGTGTTTGGGTCCCGGAGAAACCGAGTAAGTGATGAGAGAAGTCAACGAGGGGACCTGCGGAAATCACTCCGGTGCAGAAGCCTTAGTCCGAAAAATTATCAGAGCCGGTTATTATTGGAATCGGATAGAGGAGGATTCAAAGAATTTTGTCCGGAAATGTGAGGGGTGTCAGAGACATGCCCCAATGATTCACCAACCCGGGGAGTTGCTACACTCAGTGGTATCACCTTGGCCCTTCATGAAGTGGGGAATGGACATTGTTGGTCCACTGCCATGGGCACCAGGTAAGGCTCGTTGTATTTTGTTAATGACTGACTATTTCTCCAAATGGGTTGAAGCGCAGGCCTTCGAAAAGATTACAGGAAAGAAGGTTATTGACTTCATATGGGACCACATTATTTGTCGTTTCGGCATCTCGGCCGAGATAACTTGTGATAACGGTCCTCAGTTCGTTGGCGGCAAAGTCAATGATTTTATCGAGGGGTTGAAGATCAAGAAAATTGTATCAACTCCGTATCACCTAAGTGCAAACGAACAGGCAGAATCCACGAATAAAACAATAATTCAAAATCTAAGGAAAAGACTTGAAACACAAAGTATCACTGGAGGGAGGTGCTGCCGTAAGCATTGTGGGCTTACAGAACCACATCGAAATCAAGCACATGAGAAACACCTTTCTCATTGGTCTACGGGGCCGAAGCCCTCATCCCCGTAGAAGTTGGTAAACCGAGTCTTCGATTCAGATACGCCACCGGTAGGTCAAATGAGGAGGCCATGGCCATAAAACTCGACCTCACGGATGAACTTCGCGAAAATGCTTTGGTCCGAATTGTAGCCCAGAAACAGAGAATGGAAAGGTACTACAACCGGAGGGCCAATTTTCGACATTTCCAAGTTGGGGACTTCGTGCTTCGGAAAGTTACTTTGAACACCAAGAATCCCAACGATGGTAAGTTGGGTCCGAACTGGGAAGGGCCGTACAAGATAACCGGAAAAATGGGTAAAGGGTCGTATCAGCTGGAATCCATGGACGGACAACGGTTGCGCAATAACTGGAATGTGGCGCATTTGAAGAGATACTACTGTTAAGGTATGGACACCTGCCCTTGTGTTTATATTTGTTAATCTTTCTTTTTTGCAGGAATTCGAGTACCGGATGAAGTTAGGTGTTAGGTCTGAAAACACGTGTTGCACCTTTTTCCTTAGTACGATTTTGTCCCGAAATGGGTTTTCTGACAAGGTTTTTAATGAGGCAACAAGTACAACGTGTTACTTGATAAAAACAAAGATAAGTGTCCGGAAACTCGGGGGTATACCCTACGAGTAGGACTTATAGTTCTTACCCGATCATGCAGCTCAGATAAACACTAAGGGACTACTATACCCACATCGAGGCTTACCCCGGTAAACAGAAAACGAAGCAGCTCAACAAAGCAGAACGCCGTTAGGTCCTCGAAATTTTCTTTTTCTCACCTTCGTCCAAAACCGGACCTTCTGTATTAGGTTTCGATATAAGGACCAAACGATCAGAATGAATCGTGTCCACTAAGTATTTGCTACGGCAAAAACAGAAGGAAACAAACGAAGTTTTCATATCATGTACGTGCAAATACTTGCAATACAAAGATTATTGAAAATTCAGATTATTGCATTTCGGATATGTATTCTTATTAAACACCCTACCCCGGTGATGACCGCCGAATTTCGGCATCGCTTTATTCAGATACCCTACACCGGGGACTATAGTCGAAATTCGACAAAGGCAACAAAGTCGCATTGAACCAAGCCAAAAAAACTTTTAACACTCCCGAATGGGGACTGCTATGTCAAATTTTTTTAAGGTTGGGATTCAGGTATCCAAACCTAATCCACGATAAGTAACCGGTCCAAAAATATCGGCCCTAAAAAATGCCTAACGTGATTCAGAGACGTCTGAATTCACAGAGCATAAATAAGTTCCACGGGCAGACCACTCGATCAAATCCCCGGACAAAATGTATCGGACGAAGAAAAAAGCCAATATTCAGGCACAATCCGGAAAAATGACTCCGAGCCTTTTCTTATCCTTTAAACGGGATCGAAAATTCGGGCAAAAGTCATAATAAGCATTCAGATAAAAGAATAAAGAGAATCGACAAGAAAAATGCACATTCCATTTATGAAGGTTTTTTACACTTTAAATTTCTACGAAGTTAAAAAACAAAAATAAGCCAGAAAGGCAAAGGCAAAATAAAGGCTAAGTGCAGGCCCCTGGTCTACCCGGTGCAGCTGGAACCGGAATGCTCAGATACTGTCCGCTCGGAATCCTCAGAATCGGTATCGAGGGCTCTCTTGGCTTCCTCCTCGATCTTTCTGGCTTCAAGTATCAAGGTCGGGAGGTCCCCAAAACCTTGTTGAGCTTGCTCGAGGGTGGCCCTCCAGACTTCTACCACTCATACTCCACCGCAATCGTGGTATGAGCCTCGGCAGCCTCCACATTCTTAAGGGCTTCTGCTAAGTTGGCCTTAGCCTGGGCCAATTTGTCCATCAATTCGGATCTCTCGATATTGAGGATTTTTTGAACTTGAGTAGCCGACTCGAGCTCAGCCTTCAAGAGGTTTATTGGCCTCGGTTGTCTCCTCTAATTTGGTTTTGAGCTCATCGCATATCCGGGCCCTATCCTCAGCTTTCTACACGAATACCCTCAACTTTTCCTTGTACTCAGCATTCTCGGATTCAAGCAGCCGATGCCTCTCGGCCATGTTCACGGCATCAGTCTCGACCGAGTCAAGCTCTCTCTGAAGTTGAGAGATAGTGGCCTCGAGTTCACCAAGCCTCGAAGAAAACGAGCATTATCTTGGCTAAAGCCGACCTTGTCCGCTTCGAGGAGCCAGTTCTTTTCGACCATTCCGGCCAACTCATCCTTTAACCGAAGATTTTCGGCCTTCGCTACTTCATGCTCGGGTTGAAGGTTGACCCTAGAACTTCTTCGTTTCCTGACCCTGGGCATCCAGCTGGCCCTTAAGGTCGTCAACCTCTTGCTGAGCACGGATGAAGGCCTCATTGAGGAGCACCACACTCTGTGAAAGAAATGAGAAGTTAAACTTGGATAAACGAGAAGGTAAAATTCACATTGAATTATGGAAGGATAGGCTGATAAGCTTACTCGGTTGCCCGCGTGCATGCCCTTGTTAATGAGACTCTGCTAGGGGACTCTGGTCATCTTCCGCTTATCCGAGTCCGAGACGAGAGGCCTCAGATAGTTTGCAACTCCCACAGGACGCGACAAGAAACTGCAGTCCTCAGGGACGGTAACCACGGCCGATCTTATCCTTCTAAGTTCCACACTCAGGGCCGGGAAGATACGCACCAGGCTATCTCTTGAACCAGTTTCGGTGGCCCGGCTAGCTGCCTTCGTGACTCGAGGGATAGGGAGATTTCCGAAACCGGCAGCTTTCCCGGTTGCAGGAGGAGTATCCGAGAACATATCATCAAAGTTATCCGACCTCGAAACTGGAGTTGGGGAAGCCAGAACAGCACCAGCAGCCTCGATAGGAGCAGGTGCCTCGGATGTTGTAACTGGGTCCCCAGCGAGCAGTGAGCCGGTATCCAGTGGAGCCTCAGTCTCAGGGACCGGCTTGGCTCTTTGTTCGGCCTCAGCAGTCGAGTCAAGCCCGGATCTTCTAGTCCTTTGCAGGGGAGTCTCCTCAGATAAATCATCACCTGAAATGTCAACATATTCAATTGACCTTAGAGGAGTCGAGTAAAGAACTTCTTCCCCACCTGTGTGCAGAGCCGGAGCTGAAGGTCCTTCTGCGGCTGAAGGAAATGACGGAACGGAGGCTTCTTCCTCCGGAACAGACTCGACGGAGGGGGCCACACCGACCCTTCGAATAATTAAATCGGGCTCTGTTTCATCTCTTGGAGTCCGAACGAAGCTCCTTGCCCTTTTCTTCGGTTTCTGCCTTTTGTCTGAGAGCTTTCTCCGCCTTTTATTGGCAGCAGCAATGATAAGGGATGCCCCCACTGAATTAAATTCAGGTGTCGGCACAGCTGGCTCGGCTGCTGGCTCCGGTCTTGGCTCCACTGAGCCCTTGGGTAAACCTAAATACCGAAGAAGTTATGAAAAGAAAAGGAAAAAATGAAAGATACAATATATTCCAACTTGAGCAGAGTATTACCGTGATTTTGGGCAACCCATCGGCCACGCGACAGGTGCCCCCATGTCCGTTCTTTATGGGTATGTTGACCGAGGAGTGCTCCGACCCATTCATTCATGTTCCGGACGGCCGGAGGTATCCATGCCACGGCTGATAAAAAGAGAAGGGGAGAAGTATTGTGAATACAAGTGTTTGACAAGGCATTCAAGTTTTAACTATTGAAAGGAAAGATTAATTATTGAAGGGAGAACTGAGAAACTTACGATTATCATTCCACCCCTCCGGGAAGGGGATATAATCAGCCAGAATAATGTCCGCGGTCCTCACCCGGACAAAGCGCTCTAACCAACCTCGGTCTCTGTCTTCATCCATCTTCAAAAAGACCGGGTTCCAACCTCGTTTGGCGAGCTTTATCACGCCCCCTCGGAATAGCCTCGGGGAATATAAACGGATGAAATGTGTCATCGTAAATTACCTTTTTATAGTGTTGGCCAACAGCCGAAGGCAGGCCATGGTCCTCCAGATTATCAGACCAATTTGGGCCATGGTTACGTTATATGTCCGACACATATCCAAAATAACCGGATCGATTGGGGGGTCGAGCTTGAGTGTAAAGGGATAGGTGTAAACAAACAGAAAACCTTCCCTATGATCGGCGATAGATTCGTCAGGACCGGGGGCGAACACTTGCATCGGACGATTATCCCATCCGCAATCAGCCCGGACCTGGTTAAGTTTATCCTCGGTGATGGACGAAGGATATCGCTTTACATCGAACCCTCTATCAGCAACCGGAGAAGGCTTCTCAACTTCAAATTATTTGTTGTAGTTGGGTTTGGATGGAACTATGTCCAAAGCAGTGGGCTCAACGACGGATTTACCCTTGGGTTGTGACGTTGGCTCGGCTCCTTGAGAAGAAACCAAGGGAACATCCTGGGAGGTGGTTTCGGTGTTGGCAGACATTTGGAAGATGTGGAAAAGGAGATTTAGTGAATTCGATAAGGGAGAAGAAACAAGTTAAAAAATAAGAAAGATTGAATAAGCAGTTGAAAAAATTCAAAAAGGCAAAGCGAAAGAAGAAACACAGCAGCACTTTCAATCGAAAAAACAGCAGATGAAACGTTGCCAAAGTTAGTTTTCTTACAATCAATATAAGCAACAAGTTGAGGGATGAAAACGGTTGAAATCAGTAGAAAATATGAGATGAAGATGATCAGAAGTGAAGAAGTGAAAAAGTGAAGAAGTAAAATGGTGAAATGAAGGGGTGCATGGCCTTATATAGGCGTGGTAACTGTAGCGATTGCAGAAGTTGGCCAACCAGGGGATGCCACGTGTCTAACAATTAATGAGACGTGATTTGAAATGACGTGCGGCGTTACGGCGGTTTCCGAAGTTGGCCATTCGGGATGAGACACGTGACTGATGGCAGAGAGACGTGACATATAACTGTTCCCGCCAAAATGAAAAGATAAGAACGAGCTTGTGAAACTGCTGGTCTGGTGACTCATCCACTTCCCGTTACTCCGGTAAAACTACGAACCAGGAAGTGTGGGGACTATCTGTATATGGTAAAAACCTTTGAATACGGTAAAAACCTGATGTATGCAAGACCGGTGAGACCGGGGACCGGGGATAAGAAGAGACAAGTATGAGTATCGAGTCTATCCTTCGGACTGGTGGAATTGCACCAGCTGCAGCTGATCTGAGAAAAGTGAAGCAAATCTGTTTGGTCCGATATCTCCGGACCAAACTCCGCATCACAACCAGTTCGGTTTATCCATGACCGAGTTGATCGTGACCGTTAGTCCAGTTTCTCCATGACCGAGTTGATCATGACTGTTAGTCCGGTTAATCAGTTACAAAATTGCCACGCGTCAAGATTGTTCTGTAACATTGTACCGATAACCATACGGGTGTCAGACCGTACTTCCAACCTTATTCTTTTAGGGTTTTCTTTATTCTAAAAGGGGTTTTATGTTGTATGCAAGGCCCATAAGGCTAAACTATAAATAGGGGGCATTTCCCTACTTTTAAGAGTTGGCTTCTTAAGATCTAGAATATTGTAATAGCAAAAAATACATTAAAGCATTGTCTTTCTTTCTCTTCGGTCCGAATATGTGGAGTTAAAATCTTTCTTTCAGTATCATATTAGCTCTTTTCATCAATGTTTACATCTTAGCTCAAGTTGTTGATATATATATATATATATATATACATATTCTTGCCTTTACACACGAGTTCTTATACGTTCCATATTAACCCAAAATAGATTAAAATTTCTCTACATATCGTACACTACACTCACAAATTCAATTAATTACCTAAATCCGGGGTAAACAATCACAATTAAGAGATTTCACTCGCTCAATATTGACTATAATGAGGTATTTGACCAAACTTTTGGAAGAAAATAAGTATTTTTAGAGAGTAGCAGAAGCTATTTTTCAAAATTACTTTTTTGAAAAGCACTTTTGAGAAAAATATATTTAGAATTACTTTTTAAAAGCTTGGCCAAACAGTAATTGCTGCTCAAAAGTATTTTTTTTAATTAATTGGCCAAATACAAACTGTTTTTAACCAAATGTGTTTTTTGAAAAGTACTTTCATTAAAAGCACTTTTTAAAATAAACTGATTATAAACTCTTGATCAAACAGGCTATAAGACACAATATACCCAGGAAAGACAGGTGTTCACGAGACACTTTTGACAAATACAATACAAGTGTGGTCATTATATAAATTTATATGTTTAACTTATAAATTGTGCCAACTTTCAGAGGATATTTATAGCCTGTTTGGCCAAGTTTCTAAAATCAGCTTATTTTAGAAAGTACTTTTCAAAAAAGCACATTTGATTAAAAGCAGTTTGTATTTAGCCAATTAATTAAAAAAAATACTTTTGAGCAGCAACTATTATTTGGCCAAGCTTTTAAAAAGTGATTCTATTTGTATTTTTTTTCTCAAATATACTTTTAAAAAAAGTGCTTTTGGGCAAAAGCGGTTTTTTTCTAGCTTCTGAAAAACTGCTTCTGTTACTCCTTAAAAGCACTTATTTTCTCCCAAAAGCTTGGCTAAACACTTCACTTTTTTTTTAAATAAGCACTTATTAAAAAAATAAGTACTTTTAGAGAAAAAATAAGCTTGGTCAAACAGGCTATCAGATGTTTAGCCAATATCATATATGAAAAAGTATTTTAACGATTTGCCAGCTGTTTGTCATTAGTATTAAATGAGCACACGTCAATAAATTGTATTCTTCTACAGTAGTTTTGTGTCTTTGGAATTTTAATAATCCATAGTTATCAACCCGTCACAATTAAAGTAATAAATTATAAGGCTTGCTGATAATGATGTCTTTTTCATGTTCTGGAAATGTTCCTGCTATCAGGGGTGCGAATTATTTGTCGGAACAATTAAGGGATTGTTAGAGTTCGGAACCTAAATGACCCAAAAAAATAAATAAAAAAAATCAAAATACCTTAAGGAAAAAAAGTGATACGAAGGTACCTTTAATGCAGCTTTTTTATGTGTTATATAAAAGCGAGTTAACGTTTCCCGTTAAAATTCGTTACCCAAATTTTCTTTAATAAAAAAAAACTAAACTACATAACGCACTATTTTAGTGCGTTATGTATATCCATTCACTACTACGCAAAAGTTTCCATTCCATTCATTACTATGCAAAAGTTTCCATTCATTACTATTTCTAAAATATATATATATTTTTTTGGTAGCAAATCAAACTTCCTAAAATATTTATAACATTAATTTTTTCTAAAATATTTATACATTAATTTCATGTTCTGATACCATAAGAACCTTTTAACAAATTTTTATTCTCTTATCTTTGATATTTATGAAAGTACTTATTCTTATAAAAAAATATTTATTCTCTTATTTTTTGATAATTATATTTTTTAACAAAAATTTTAACCTCTTGTTCGTCGACTTGGTGCTCCCTTTTCTTAGTTAGTGTTTGTTTAGCTAACTCTAAAAACAATCTAGTCTATGATCTTTTTACCACCGACAAAAGTAAACAATTTTCTATTATAATTGAGGGTTAATTATTTAAATACTCATGCAATAAAAGTTAATTCGAGATACACCCCTTGTGTTTAAAAATCGAACATTTACACCATTTATACTATGAGAATCATGCACATACACTCTCTATGGGGTATAGTCGTAACTAAATGTATTTATTAAAAGATAAACTAAATTTATAAATAACACAAATTACTTAATAAAATATGTCAACTATTGTTATTAACTTTCTCGCACATTAAGCAGCAAGTTATTTTAGTTATATTGAGTTATAATATTTTATTACATAAGAATTCCTCATCTTTAGTTTATTTATTCTTCCGCTTTAAAATTATTTAAAAATTATTTATTCCAATAAATTGTCATTTGCGTAATATTTCTTAAGAAATTAAGTTTTTTGTTTGAAAATTAGGAATACATCACTATAATTAAGATTTTTTAGATTTATTTTTTTCCAAATACGTTAAAATTCTAGTTATCTTTCTATTAAATACTCATGTAATAAGAATTAATTCGAGATACACCCTTGTATTTTAAAATCAAAGGTATGATTTTCACAGTATAAGTGGTGTAAATGTTCGATTTTAAAATATAAGGTATGTACCTCGAATTAATTCTTATTTACATTAGTATTTAGTATAATTAATCGTCACTTATAATAAAATTATTTATTTTTATCGGTAAATAGATCTTAGACTTAGATTGTTTTTAGAATTAGCTAAACGAACATTAATTAAGAAAAAAAAAACAAGCCAATGAACAAGAGGATAAATAATCTGTTTAAAGGTAATTATTAAAAAGTAAGAGAATAAATACTTTCTATAAAAATAAATGTTTTTCATAAATATCAAGAGATAAGAGAATACATACTTTGGTAACAACTTGTTAAAAGGTTCTTATAGTATTAGAAGATAAATTAATACTCCCTCCGTTCACTTTTACTTGTCCAGAAATTTGCACATTCCTTAAGAAATAATAAATGAAATGCATAATTTGTCACGATATTCATATTAATTGATGTAAATTTTTAATGGACTTAAAAATGATTTAAAATGAGTAATTACTACTATGGGTAAAATAGGGAAAAAAATTATTCTCTCTTAATATGCTAAAAGTGACAAGTAAAAGTGAAAATGTAATTTTAGAATACTGGACAAATAAAAGTGAACGGAGGAGTATATAAATATTTTAAAAGATGGAAACTTTTGCATAGTTTTTGAAATGGATACACAGTTGGATGTTGGATTAGTTGAGTAAATTCACGGCCTGCATAGCGCACTAAAATAGTGCGTTATGTAATTTAGTTTTTTTTTTAAAAGAAAATTCGGGTAACGAATTTTAACAGAGAACGTTAACTCACTTTTATATAGAGCATAAAAAAGCTGCGTTAATGTTAAAGGTACTTTCGTACCACTTTTTTTTCTTAGGGTATTTTGGTTCATCTCTTTTTTTTTTTTTTTTGGATCATTTAGGTTCTGGACTCTTGTTACACCTTTAAAAAAAATTGATTTGAATTTTTTGAACGAAAAAATTTCTAATAAAACATATGATCTTAAATAAGTTCTATGAAAAGTGGACATAAATTTAATCGGATCAATGAGAACCGGCTATTAAGTAATTAAGCAAAAAAAAAAAGGAAAATTATCTTGGTGTAACACTGTAACTCCTTCCCTCAACTCCTCATCTTCCAGATATAGAATAATTATGATAATTTAGCCTTTTGTCATCTTAAATGTCAAATTTATAATTTTAACAATGACATATCTTATTATAAATTATGATTAATGGGGGTTAACAGGTGACTTTAACTACAATGTCTATCCTATATCTACTTCTATTTAAATTTTATTATCTTGATATTTTTAATTCATTTCTTTTAATCTTTGTTATTGCAACTATATGACATATCAATTTTTCAAGAATTATTAAATAGTAATTAGACATTTTAGTTAATAACTTTGAATAATGCAAGAATTTCAAGTAACAGAATAAACAGTTCTAAATTTAAAATAAATATAGTTGCTTGTAGTTAGCAGTTCGCTAATGGTCAAGGGGGGTGGCGGGGCTGCGGGGGTGGGGGCGACAGGGGGAGATAGAGGATCTAACATTTATTAAAATTAGAAGTAGATTTGATTTTTTTTTAAAATCATAAAATTAAAGAATTCCTCTATCTTAGGTCCTCTTTTAAACAGTTAGTTTTCATAACTACTTACTCCATCCATTTCAATTTATGTGAATCCATTTAATTAGACATGAAATTTAAAAAAATAAAGAAGACTTTTAAATTTATGATATTAAATGAGTCACGTATATTTTGTGTGACTATAAATCATTGCATAAAGGTAAATTGTCTCCAAATATAGAAAAATGTTATTCTTAGGATCTAACATTTATTAAAATTAGAAGTAGATTTGATTTTTTTTTTTAAATCATAAAATTAAAGAATTCCTCTATCTTAGGTCCTCTTTTAAACAGTTAGTTTTCATAACTACTTACTCCATCCATTTCAATTTATGTGAATCCATTTAATTAGACATGAAATTTAAAAAAATAGAGAAGACTTTTAAATTTATGATATTAAATGAGTCACGTATATTTTGTGTGACTATGAATCATTGCATAAAGGTAAATTGTCTCCAAATATAGAAAAAAATTATTCTTTTTTATACAGATTAATAAAAAAATATTTCACATAAATTGAAACAGAGCGACTATATTTTAGAGCTATCAATTCCAAATGAGATATGAGTACGTATATATCCAAAAATAATATCAAGCATTTCACCTACCATTATATTCTTTTAAATTAATTATTCCATGCCAAACTTTTGGTAGGTCACCACTCCTCTGAGCATGACCAACAGTATTTTAACACTTGCAAAATAAAGTTATCAAAAATCTATATTCTCTCCGTTTCAATTTATGTAAATTCATTTAATTAGGCACAATATTTAAAAAAAAGTGAAGACTTTTAAAATTTATTTATGTGACCGTAAATTATTTCATAAAGTGAATTTATTCTCAAATTAGGAAAGAGATCATTCATTTGGCATGGACTAAAAAATAGATTCACATAAATTGAAACAGAGGGAGTGCATATTATCAACACTTGCTTTTCTTTTCGCTTTTCTTTATTTTTTTAATTAAACGCAATTTTTAGTTTAATTTTACCGACACTCAAGTAGAATAGAAGAATCTTACTAAGTGAATTCAATAATCAGTAGCTACAACTCTGTAATATACACGATAAGATACCCGTATGTTATTAAAGAAATTAGAAAGTTTCTTTTAAAAAAAAAAACTTTGATGAAAGTTTAGAAACCAGCTGCTTAAATATGGTAATTTGTAAATTATCCATCTGGCATGAAATAGGCAGATTTAGATTGTAAAAGTAATAATTTCCTTGATTTATCCAACATATTGATGCAATTATTAGCATTAACTAACGAATACTTCTTTTAAGGGATAACAAAATAAAAAAAAATAAAAAAAAAAGAAGAAGAAGAGATAAAGTGTCAGCCAGTGCTTTTGTAATATAGAAGACTTGGCCACTCAGAGAGCTCCAAGTGTATGAACCGAAGTCAATTATTGCTTTCTATGTTTTTTTTAAACATCCTAAATCTGTTATATGCACAAAAAAGAAGAAAACAAAATATACAAAATTTCACAACAATTTACAAAAATCTACGCATATAATTACCATGTAATGCAGATAACAAGAAAATCACCTCTTCATCACTCCCTTCATACTCCGTCTGCTGGCCATTTCGGTGTTGCCGGAACTTCACCACAATTTCCTCCGGCAATACCTTACTCCGACACAACGGACACGTGGCAGAATCTTTCTGGAGCCACGTGTCCAAACAATCTTTATGAAATATATGGTTGCATTTTATTAACTCCCTTACTTCTTCACCCTCCTCAAATGTACACAAACAAACCGCACATGTACTAGTAGTCATAGTAGTGTTCTTGAACCGGGTGACCGGGTTTTTTTCGTCGATAAGCTTGAGATATTGCTTGGTTGTGATGGGCCGGTTTTTGTCGCGACCGGAGTCGTAAATTGCGTCAGTTATGGAACGTATAAAGATGACGAGTTCGAGTATTAGAATGGTGAAGAAGACTAAGGTCATGGTGTAGAGATGAGCTAAAAGTTGAGAAAGAGCAGCCATTATTTGTTTTTGTGTGAGTGTTTGTTCTTTTTTGGGTTAAAGAAGTCGAAAGCAAGGATTTTTCCCTTTTTTTTTTTTATTTTCTAGACGGTTACGTTGCCTCGGGGCGCATCGTGCTCTATTTATAATAACGAACTTTTCAAAGGGTGGATAAAAGTGAGTCCTGAACCAAAATGACTAAAAAAAGAGACTTGAATCCAGATACCACCGAAAAAAAGCGGTATAAAAGTATCTTTTGTTTACCCCGAATTTAAATAATCAATTAAATTTATGAATGAGGTATAGGATATGTGGTTGTGCCTTAATCTATTTGATAAAAAAAAGAAATATATAAATATGCTATGGAGAAGCAACTGATAATCAGAGGTTTGCTATAGATTTATATGTCTACTAATATGAGTATCACTTGATTGAATAAATTTAAGAGATGAACACAATAAATTTGGACCGAAAATCAGCTATTTGGGAGAGAGAGAGAGAGAGAGTTTATATATTTTTTGCTATTACAAGAGTTCTTGATATGAGGAAGTCAACCCCTCAAAAGTGGGCAATGACCCTTATTTATAGTGTTGCTTCATGGGGTTCATAAAATATGAGAAACTAAAAAAAATAAAGAAAAACTCTGAAATGGATTAGGTTGGGTTAGGTTGGCCGTAACGTCTGACACCCGTATGATTGGCAGTTGAACATAACAGGACGTTATCGACGCGTGGCAGTCGCGCAACAGATCTCCCGGACCAACGATCATGATCAAACGGACTAACGACCATAATCAAATGGAGGAACGGTCTTGATCAAACGGAGGAACGGTCTTGATCAAACGGAGGAACGACCATGATCAACTCGGCTATGGGAAAAGCCGGACCAAATAATGTCCTTCCCTCTCTTCCTTCGGTCTCTGGTCTTACCGGTTTAATACACATCTGGTTTCTACCGTATACAGATAGTCCGCACACTTTCCGGACCGTAGTTTTATCGGAGTAACGGGAAGTGGATGAATCAAAAAACCGGCGTCTCAATTTATCCGTAGTTATCTTTCCATTTTGGCGGGAACAGTTGCGTCACGTCCCTCTATCATCAGCCACGTGTCTCATCCCGGATGGCCAGCTATGACAACCGTCGTAATGCACGTCGCTTCAAGTCGTTTCTCATTAATTATGGGACACGTGGCATCCCCCGGTTGGCTGGGGTTTGTAACCGCCCCGTTTTCATGCCTATATAACGTCCCTTACTTTCTCATTTGATCACTTTCACCTCTTCCAACTTACTTCTTCTCTGCTTTCAGTTCTTCACTTGTTATCTTTCAATTCACATTTAGTTCTCATTTCTTGTTGATTCGCTGCTCATAGTACGTAAAAAAGGGAACGATCCTGCCAACTTCTCCACTTTAACCATTTTTGTTGAGTAGGCTACTGCTTCTTCCTCTTGTTTTCTGCCATTCTTAAATTTTCTGTCTGTTCTCTTACTCCCCTTTTTAACTTCTCTTTCGAATTTTGCCTAATCTTTCTTCGTAATCTCCAAATGTCTGCTAACACTGAAACCACTTCCCATGATATTCCCTCGGTTTCATCTCAAGGAACCGACCCAACTTCTCCACCTAAGGCAAAAAGCACCTTCGAGCCCACTGCCTCGGACATTATACCGGCCAAACCAAATTTCAACAAAGATTTCGAGGTTGAAAAACCTTCCCCGGTGTCCGACAGAGGGTATGATGTGAGACGATATCCCTCATCCATTACCGAGGATAAACTTGACCTAGTCCGGGCTGATTGTGGGTGGAACATTCGTTCAGTTCAAGTTTTTGCCCCCGGGCCAAGTGAATCAGTCACTGACCATCGGGAAGGTTTTTCATACGTTTATACTTACCCTTTCACTCTCAAGCTCGACCCCCCGGTTGATCCGGTCATCTTAGACATGTGCCGGACCTATAACGTAACCTTGGCACAGATTGGTCCGATTGTTTGGAGGGTCGTGGCCTGACTCCGAATGTTGGCCAATAATACCGGGAAGGAGCTCACGCTGTCCCACTTGATTCGCTTATATTCCCCGAGGTTGTTCCGGGGTTGCGTAATAAAACTCGCAAAGCGTAGCCGGAATCCATTTTTCTCAAAAATGGACGAAGATAGAGACAGGGGCTAGCTGGAGCGATATGTTCGGGTGCGGACCTCGGACATTATCCCGGACAACTACATGCCTTTTCCGGAAAAGTGGAATAATAATCGTAAGTCTGAATTCTTTTAATAATTGCTTGTGTTTTGTTTGATCTTCAGCTTATCTAACTTCTCACTACTCTTCTTATCTATGTTAGCCGTGGGTTGGATTCCTCCGGTCGTCCAGGATCTCAACGAATGGGTTGCTGCTCTCCTCAGCCAACATGGCCACGACAATCGGACGTGGGGTCACCTGTCACGTGGCCGATGGGTCGCCCAGAACCACGGTAATACCCGGTTTATATCCGTATTCATTGCATCTTCTATCCTTCCATAACATCTTCGATTTTCAGGTTTACCTAAGGGCTTGGTGGATCCAAGGCCGGAGTCAGTAGCAGAACCAGCAACGTCGGCACCCGAGTTCGATTCGGCGGGTGCCTCTCGTATCCTTGCTGTCGCCGCCAAGAGAAAAAGGCCCTCGGACAAAGGGCAGAAACCAAAGAAACGGGAAAGGAGCGTCGTTAGGACTCTGAGGGATGAGGCAGAACCCGAGCTCCTCGTTCGAAGTATTAGTGCGGCCCCTTCCGTGGCTGCCATTCCGGAGGAGGGTATCGCAGCTTCACCCCTTCCTTCAATCGGGGAAAGACCTTCGGTTCCGGCATTACCCACAGGTGCGGAAGAAATTCTTTACCCGACTCCTCTAAGGTCGATTGAATGCGTCGATATTTTAGGTGAAGCTTCTTCCGAGGAAACCCCCTTGCAAAGGACAAGAAGATCCGGGGGGGGGGGGGGGCAGCTGCTGCCGAAGCGGGTCAAAGAACTGAGTCGGTCCCGGAGACCGAAGTCCCCACAGATGTGGGTCCGCTGCCCGACTATGAGACTGCTGCGACTACGGAGACCCCTGCGTTTGCTGAAGCTGCTGAGGCCGTTCCAAGTTCTCCAATTCCGGCTTCAAGGTCGGATGAGTTTGAGGACATGTTCTCGGGCACTCCTCCCGCCACCAGCGAAACTGCTGGATTCGGACATCTCCCGATCCCTCGGGCCACGAGGGCGGCTAGTCGGACCACCGAATCTGGTGCCAGGGACAGCTTGGTACGCATCTTTTCGGCCCCAAGTGTGGAGCCGAGGAGGACAAGATCGGCTACGATCACCGTTCCCGAGGATTTCAGCTTTCTTTCTCGCCCGGTAGGCGTGGCAAGCTATCTGAGGCCTCTTATCTCGGACTCGGACACACGAAAGATGAACGGGGTCCCTTGGCAGTGCCTCATTAACGAGGGTATGCATGCGGGCAACCGGGTAAGTTTATCAGCCATCCCTGCATAATCCCACTGAGAATTTTAGTCTCGTTTGTTCAAGTTTTTAACTTGCTTCATTTCCAGAGTGTGGTGCTCGTCAACGAGGCTTTCGTCTGTGCCCAGCTGGATGATCAAAGCCGTGAGACGGAGAAATTTTTGCACCTTCTGCGGGTGAAGGGGGATGAGTTGAATCAAGCAGTTACTCTTTCCAACCTCCGACCCGAGCTCGACGCAACAAAGGTCGAAAATCGTCAGTTAAAGGGTGAGCTGGCCGCGATGGCCCAATATAACCGGAGTCTCGAAGCTGACAAAATCGGCCTTAGCCGAGACAACACTCAATTATCCTCAAGGCTTGGTGAGTTTGAAACCACCGTCGCTCAACTCCGGGAGGAGATGGACTCTGTCAAGTCCGATGCTATGAGCATGGCCAAGAGGCATCGGCAGCTCGAATCCAAGAATGCCTGGTATAAAGAGCGCATGAGTGTTATATCCCGTATTTTGCATATTCGGAAAAATTTGAAATAATTGTGACTAGTAAGAGACAAGGCAATATTTTGATTCTATTTAATACATATGTTGTTCATGAAAAAGATTGACGTGGAAATATGGAAGAAGACCAAGGGCAAAATTGGAAATTTGAAAAATGGGTTCATGAATTACAAATATTCACCATAAGTGAATTGGGCTAGAAAAATCAAAAAAAAAAAAAAAAGAGCCCAAGGTGGCCGGCCAAGGCCCACTTGGGGGAATTAATCCATGTGAATAAATAAGATGACTACTATTATTTGTCATCATAATTCAAAAACCTTCAAGAGAGAAAAGAACTTGGAGAGCAAACAATAGGCCATTCAGCCAAGAGAAAGGAGAGAAAAAAAAATTGAGGTCTTCAATCTTGATGCTATATCCCGTGTTTTCGCATAATTGGAAATCGTGAAAATAATTAAGACTTGTGGGTTACAAGGCAATAAATTGATTTTGGTTAATATGCCTATGTCGTTTGTGAAATTATTGGTGTAAATACATTGGGGAAGGCCGAGGGTAAATTTGGAATTTCGGAAATTAGTTTCGGGAATTTGCAAAACGGGATTTCAACAAATTGGGCCAAGAACAATTGAACAAAAGTTTAGGCCCAAGTCCTTGGGGTGGCCGGCCAAGAGGCCTAGGCCCAAGCCCCTTTAATGGTCATGTGAGTTCCATGTGCCCACTAATTGACCAAGTATTTATCCATGTATATCTATAGAAGAATCAAGAAGCAAGACAAAACTCAACTTTGAGCTTATACTCCCTCTCTCGGCCGAACCCCTACTTAGAGAAAGAAAAAAAATTTTGCAAGCTTGTTTCCAATCTTAAAAATCTTGTTCTTCTTGTATTGTAGTAAGTTCAAGACGCGCTCCGACGGGATACAATTAGTTTAGCGAGAGAGCGATGTTTGCGGCAAGTCGGAACTTCAAGAAAAAGGTAAGATTTCTATGTTTTTATGTTATGGAATGGATATATATGCTATAGTGATTAGAGTGGCATGAAGATTTTGGAATTGTGTTGTGGTTGAGCATGGCCGTGTGTGTGTGTGAAGGGTGTGTTTGGCCGTGAGCCATGTTGGTGTGGAAGGGGAGTGAATTGGATTTTGTTTAGTTGTTAGTTGCCTCGTTGTGACCTTTATAACGTAAATGAATGTTTAACGAATTGAGTTGGTGTTGAAAATGATTACGGATTATTATGGGAAAGTATATAATTTCGGTATATTTGTGTATATCGTTGTATAATTATGATATTAAAACTTCAAATGTGACTTATGGTTGTTGTGAATGAAGTTGGAATGAAACAATGGGAGTTAGTACGTTCGTCGTAAGTGTTGATGTTTTGTATGAAATATGGAAAGTAAGGAACTTCTTGAAATTATGTATAGTGTTTGGAACATAATTGGGATGTGATTGAATAATCTTGAATGATTGAATGAATACAATAATGTGGACATAAGTTTGGAATTGTGAAGTTTGAATGAAAGTTGCCAACTTTTATAGTAAAGAAGAATATTGAAGTTAGAATGATTTAGTTGTGGTTTATGTTGTTTGTGACGTTTGGGTTGTTGTTGTTGATGTTTATTGAGCCGAGCTAAGTCTCGGGGGTGTTAGATATATAGGGGAAATGCTGCCGAAATTTCGGTAGACAAAAATGAAGTTAATGGAATTTTTAAGCTTAAGAATCTCTAATAGGTAACTTTGACCATTTGCAGATTCTGGACGAAACGGGATTTGATTTTGGGGTGAGCATAAGACGTTTCTAAGGTATGTAAAGCTTCCCACTCCTTCGTTTGGCATGTCTTAGTATGTTAGGTTGATATCGGAACCCCCGGAGTAATTCTGCTCCTCGAAATCCGATCTATAGAACGGCTACTATTCATTCAATCCGATTGAAGCCCTATGACCTTATTTTAGCTAGAAAGCAACCTTTCGTCCGAAACTTATGCAAATGCAATCGGATTACTTTGAAATCTTTATGTATGATCTTATAGACCCGAAATGTTCATAAATTATGTTCGCCACCTCAACTTGACCCGAGGTGGGCCCGCTAACCCCGAGATGCCTTATTTATCCTACTAGGCTCTCTTTTTGGATAAGCTTCGACAAAGAATCTTCGATTTTGAAATTGTCCTCTATGAAATAATGTTCGGAACACTATGATGTAACAAACTATGTTTTGAGCCATACGTACCACTTTGGAAACATTTTGTGAAATGAACTTTCGTACCAACTAATTATTTGACTATTTTGGTTAATGAACTGACTTATGAAGTAATCAAGTTTTGAAAGGCTATTTTGATATACAAATTGCATTATTTGCTCACGACTCCGCTCGTGCCTTATTATGATTTCGTTCGCCGGTTCCCGGGCCGGTTATGATTCGTGCGCTCTATGATGATTCGGCCGTATGCTGTGTTACGGTTCCCCAAGGCCTCGCCATAGGGCCGGGTTCCGTTTGGAGTTATGCTGTGATATGGCTGTGACGTGATACGCTCATATGTGTGTGTTCGGGGATGTACGGAGATTTGAACCTTCTGGTGTTATGCTGTGTATGGCACCAGCGTCGGAGTGGTGACCACGTTCCTGAGCTTTGCATGATTTTGTTTGCATTATGTATATATGTTTTTGATATACTGTTCGGCATTTCTCTCTTTTGTATTCTGTTTGCTTTCAGTTGTGGCCTATATTTTTGTACTCCATGCTTTACATACTCAGTACATCTTTCGTACTGACCCCCTTTCTTCGGGGGGGCTGCGTTTCATGCCCGCAGGTACAGACGCCGGTGATCCACCACTGTAGGCTCCACTTCTGCTATTTCGGAGTACTCCCTTGATTCGGAGTCCACTTTTGGTATATATATCTTTCGCCATGTATATATTTCTGCATATCTGACTATTTGGGTACGGCGGGGCCCTGTCCCGTCATATGATTCTGTCGGTCAGCTTAGAGGTTGGTGGACATGTCTGTGGGTTATGGTCTGTCTGTATGCTTATGTGTATATGTTGTTTGGGCGATCCCATACGCCGAGGCGGCCGGTCCGCATATGTTTATACGTTGCCTTGTTAGCCCTGTGTGGCCTTTGCTGGTGTTTGCTGTGTGCAGGATCATTCTGGATAGTCTGAAAAACAAAGGAGACTCTGCCGAAATTTTTCGGGAAATTGTCTAAATTTGGAATATAGCCTTGTCGGCTTCTGCTATACATTTGAATACGTTTGATAGATGGGTTTGGGTGCCCAGATCGGGCACTAGTCACGGCCTACGGGGTTGGGTCGTGACAAAAGTGGTATCAGAGCGGTTTGTCCTCGGAATGTCCACAGGCCGTGTCTCGTAGAGTCTTGTTTATCGGTGTGTTGTGCACCACATCTATAAACAGGAGGCTACAGGGCATTTAGGGTGTTACTTTTCTTTGGAATCTTAGATCGTGCGATAGAGCTGTGCTATTAGGACGATTCTGATATGATTCGTTATTGTGTTTGCAGTGATGCCTCCGAAGAAGGCAATGGCGGCCCAAAAGGGCAAGGCGAGGATGGGAGAGACCAGTCAGGCACAGCGAGCTACCCGGGCTCGTGTTTATGATTTGCTTGAGGTCGTGCCTCATTCTGAGGGGTCCGCTACACCACCATTGGTACAGCCTGGAGCAGGTCCTTCAGCAGCTCCAGAGGCCCGAGTACCCGCTCCTGAGACTCCAGCTCCTCAGCCAGGGGCGGAGGATAGGACCCTGAGGGAGGCTGTACAGTTGCTGACCACATTGGTAGCGGGGCAGGCTCGCAGACGCGGGCGGAGGGACCATGATGATGATGACAGGCGTGACATCCTGCGGGTTCGAGAGTTCTTATTGTGTGGCCCTCCAGAGTTTTTCGGGTCTAAGCCCGATGAGGACCCCCATGACTTTATTTGGGGGATGCGGCGCTCACTAGACTTGGTCAGGGCTTCAGAGACCGAGTCGGTCGAGTTGGCCTCGCATAGACTTCGGGATGTTGCTGCTCACTGGTATGAGTCCTGGGAGCTATCTAGGGGCGAGGGTGCTCCTCCAGCTACTTGGGACGAGTTTGTGACTGCTTTCACCCGCCACTTTCTGCCCCCAGAGTTGCGACGGGCGCGGGCTGATCGATTTTTACATCTGCAGCAGAGGGGTCGGAGCGTTCGTGAGTATAATCTGGAGTTTGATTCCCTGGCCCGGTATGCACCTGCCGTAGTAGCAGATATGTCCGATCGGATGCACATCTATGTTATGGGGTTGGATCGTTATTTGATCGACGGCTGTATGGCAGTGTCATTGCAGACAGATATGGATATTGCCCGACTTCAGGCTTACGCGCTATGGAGGACCGTCACAGGTCTGATTATTCTAGCAGAGATCGGGACAGGAGGCCGCCCAAGAGGGCTAGGTCCGCGGGATATTCTGGAGATTCTCGAGGCGGACAGCCTCAGCAGCAGCAGACAGGCAGACAGCTTCCTCCGTCCGGCCATAATGTCCGAAGTTTGTTTGATATGTTTCCGGAATGGGCATTCGAAAGATAAGTGATATGTCTTATGTCTCGATTTCCAAATGATAGCACGTTTGAATATTCAGCTAAGTCTTTGATACACTTTGATATGTACACTTGATTCTAAAAGCTATATTTGATTTGACTGGATCCATACAATATCCGTAAGGTATTTGATATGATTGTTGCTTCGGTTTTCCAAAAAGGGCTCCTGAAATGTTCGTAGAACGTTCTGTACTTCAAACGATCATAACTTTCTCATACTGACTCGGATTGATCCGAAACTTGTTTTTGAGCTTTCAGATGTCGATAAGTATATTTGTCTATTGAGTCTCGATTTACGTGCATATGGTCTCGCACTACTCTGTTCGTGCAAGCCTCAGTATGTCCTTCACTGAGCCCGGACCAGGATATGTCATCGTGCGAATTCCTTTGCATTGTTCACTGAGTCCCTCATTAGAGGGCCGGGTATGGTATATGTACATGATGATATGATTATGGCACCGAGTCCCATGATGGGCCGGGTACGGTATATGTGCACATGATTTCATTTACCGAGTCCCTTAATGGGCCAGGTACGGTATGACTTCATTCACCGAGCCCCTCACTAGAGGGTCGGGTACGGTATGTATATGTCTATGTATATGTATATGTATATGCATGCATGATGATATGAAAGCAGGATGACATGATTTGAGCACCGAGTCTCTTAATGGGCCGGGTACGATATGTAAATGATATATGATGTCCGCACGCATAATTCCATCCACCGAGTCCCATAACGGGCCGGGTAAGATATATGCATACATGTTTCCATGATGACATAAAGATATGATTTTCACTCACCGAGTTCCAGGGTGGGCCGGGTACGGTATGTGATATGAAAATGTTTGATTCTGTTCCGTACTATACAAGTACAGTAGTTTCTTGATTTTGATACTTGACTTCTGAAATCTTTGTTTCAGTTATGATCTTTCAGTTGTATTTCATGCCTTACATACTCAGTACATATTCCGTACCGACCCCCTCTTCTTCGGGGGCTGCGTTTCATGCCCGCAAGTACAGACATTCGTGTGAGAGACCCGACAGCTTAGGTTATCTATTCTGCTCTGGAGTGCTCCCTTGTCCTGGAGCCCATCTTTTGGTATATACTCTTCCGTTATGTATATGTATGTGTATATTCAGGGGTACGGCGGGGCCCTGTCCCGTCATATGATTCTGTTATGTATGTTAGAGGCCTGTAGACATATATGTGGGTCGTGGGTCGCTATTGTTCGGTTATGTCCGTGGTTTGCGTTTAAGTGATCTTATTTGCTGTGACGGCCTCAACGGCTTGTATGTATATATATGTTTATGTATATGTTTCGTTTTGATATGTATGATATATGTGACCGCTTCATATCTGTATAAATCATTATATGTTGGGTATGAATAAGATATCGCTACGACGATTTGGTAAACAGGTGTGTACGGGTGTCCAACTCGGGCACCAGTCATGGCCACGGGCTTGGGTCGTGACAATGAGGGTGCTCGAGGAGAAGGCGGAGAAGAGGGCCCAGATATGTGTTGATCTAAGAGCTGAGCTCGAAGAGACAGCTGATGCTAATGACACTCTCAAGGCCGAGCTCGAGTCGGCCATCCAAATGCAAAACGCCCTTGGAGAGGCTCGGGATGTTCTGGCGAAAAAGTTAGCCCAGGCCGAGGCCGATTTGGAAGAGGCTCTGAAGAGCGTGGAGACCGCCGAGGCTCATGTTTCTATTGTTGCTGAATATGAGAAATGGAAGTCTCGTCGGATCACCCTCGAGCAAGACGAGCGCGGCTTTACGGATCTTCTGGCCCTGATTCTCGAGGCTAAAAGAGTCGAGGAAGAGGCTAAGGGTGCCCTCGGGTCTGACTCCTACGACTCTGAGCGGACAGTGTCCGAACCCTCCGGATCCAGCCATGCCGGATAGATTAGGGCCTGTACGTAGCCTTTTTATTTTTTTGCCTTTGTAGGAGTCTCTGATGTAAAATCCGTCGTATAAATAGAACATGTATTTTCCTTGATTCTTTACTTTGTTTGAATGTTTGTTGTGACTTCCGACCGAATTGCCGGACGTTTTAAGGAGTCATTATTTCTGACTGTGCCTAAATATCGGCTTTTCTCTTTATCCGGTACATTTTGTCCGGGAATTTTATGCATTTTTTGCCCGTGAGACTTATCTTATGCTTTGTGAATTCGGACGTCTTTGAATCACGACGGGCATTTTTAGGGCCGGTATTTTTCAGCTACCTGAATCTCAGCCTTAGCTGAATTTTGATGTAAAAGTCCCTGTTCGTGGGATTAATGATTTTGGCTCGGATCACTATGACCTTACTGCCTTTGTCGAATTTCGATCGTAGTGCCCGGTATCGGGTATATGAATGAAGTAGTGCCGAAATACGGCGGTAATCGTCGGGGTAAAGTGCTTTAACAGGAAGACATCTGAGATATCGTTATCCAAAATTTCGATAATTTTTGCATTGCAAGTATTTATATACATGAGAATGAACTTTTTCCTTCTGCCTTTGCCGTAGCAAATACTAAATGGACACGATTCATTCCGATCGTTTGGTCCTTACATCGGAACCTAATGCAGAAGGTCTGGTTCTTGGTTTTTCCGTAGCAAATATTGCGTGGACACGATTCATTCTGATCGTTTGGTCCTTACATCAAAACCTGATATTTTAGGTTCGGTTTTGTTTGTTGAGCTCCTCCGATTTCCTCTAACCGGGGTAAACTTTGAAGTGGGTATTATAGTCCCCTAGCGCTTATCCGAGCTGCAAGATCGGGTGAGTGCTATTAAGTCCCCACTCGTAGGGTGCGACCCCGAGTATCCGGATGTTTGTCCTTTAGCTTCGTCGAGTAACACGTTGGACTTGTTGCCTCATTAAAACCGTTGTCGAAAAACCCATTTTGGGACAAAACCGTAATAAGAAAAAGAGTGCAATACGTGTTTTCAGATCTAGATTCTTTTCTTTACCCGGTACACGACTTCCTGCAAAAAGGAGAGGTCAAAATAGAAAAACACGGGGAGTACATACCTTAGCAGTAGTATCTCTTCAGATGAGCCACATTCCAGTTATTGTGCAACCGTTGCCCGTCCATGGATTCCAACTGGTACGATCCTTTACCCATTACCTCAGTTATCTTGTACGGTCCTTCCCAGTTCGGACCCAATTTTCATTCGTTAGGATTCTTTGTGTTCAAGGTAACTTTTCGAAGCACCAAGTCCCCAACTTGGAAATGACGAAAACTGGCTCTCCGATTGAAGTACCTTTCCACTCTCTGTTTCTAGGCTGCAATACGGACCAACGCGTTTTCGCGAAGTTCATCCGTGAGGTCGAGTTTTATGGCCATGGCCTCCTCGTTTGACTCCTCGGTCGTATATCTGAACCAGAGAGTCGGTTCGCCAACTTCTACGGGGATAACCGCTTCAACCCCGTAGACCAACGAGAAAGGAGTTTCTCCCGTGCTCGATTTCGATATGGTTCTGTAAGCCCACAACACCTCCGGTAATATTTCCCTCTAGTGATGTTTTGACGCTTCAAGTCTTTTCCTCAGATTTTGGATTATTATCTTGTTCGTGGATTCGGCTTGTCCGTTCGCACACGGGTGATATGGAGTTGATACAATTTTCTTGATCTTCAAACCTTCGAGGAAATCGTTGACTTTTCCGCCCACGAACTGAGGACCATTATCATAAGTTATCTCGGCAGGGATGCCGAAACGACAGATGATGTGATCCCATATAAAGTCAATGACTTCCTTTTCTCTGATTTTTTCAAAGGCCTGCGCTTCAACCCATTTGGAGAAATAATCAGTCATAAACAAAATAAAACGGGCTTTACCTGGTGCCTATGGTAACGGATCGACAATGTCCATTCCCCACTTCATGAAAGGCCAGGGTGACACCACCGAATGCAGCAACTCCCCGGGCTGATGAATCATCAGAGCATGTCTCTGACACCCGTCACATTTCCGGAAAAAATTCTTTGAGTCTTCCTCCATCCGGTTCCAATAATAACCGGCCCTGATAATCTTTCGGACCAGAGCATCAGCACCGGAATGATTGCCGCATGTTCCTTCATGCACCTCCCTCATCACATACTCAGTTTCTCTGGGACCCAAACACTTGGCCAGGGGCCCGAAGAAAGACCCTCGATACAATTGGCCGTCTACCAAGCAAAAACGTGCAGCTTTGGTCCTTATTGACCGTGATTCTTTTGGGTCATTCGGGAGCTTCCCATCACACAAGTAGTCGATGTATTTGTTGCACCAATCCCAAGTTAAACCCATTGTGTTTATTTCGGCATGTCCATTTTCTATCGCCGTGTTTAACAAGTGCACCGTAGTCCCGGGGTTGATTTCTTCTCCTTCGACCGAAGATCCCAAATTCGCCAATGCATCGGCTTCGCTGTTCTGCTCCTTCGGTATATGTTGTACGGTCCATTCTTTAAACCGGTATAGTATCGCTTGGACTTTTTCCAGATACCTCTGCATCCGTTCGTCCTTGACCTCGAAGACGCCGTTTACCTGGTTTATGACCAAGAGCGAATCGCACTTTGCCTCGATTATTTCAACCCCCATACTCCGGGCTAACTCCAAACCTGCAATCATAGCCTCATACTCGGCTTCATTGTTAGTCAATTTAACAGTTCTAATGGATTTTCGAACGGCATCCCCGGCCGGGGTTCTAAGGACGATTCCTAGCCCGGAACCTTTAAGGTTCGAGGCCCCGTCCGTATGTAGCGACCAAATACCCGAGGTTTTCTCCGAGGTTAGCAGAAGTTCTTTCTCGACCTCGGGGACCATAGCCGGGGTGCAATCTGCCACAAAATCGGCCAAGATTTGGGACTTGATGGCCGTTCGAGGTTTGTATTCGATGTCATATCCGCTAATTTCTACGGCCCATTTAGTTAATCTACCCGATAATTCCGATTTATGCATGATGTTTTTTAGGGGGTAAGTAGTCACTACACATATCGGATGGCATTGAAAGTAGGGCTTGAGCTTTCTAGAAGCACTTACCAATGCCAATGCCAATTTTTCCAAGTGGGGATAACGGGTCTCCGCATCCCCCAAAGTTCTACTTACATAATAGATAGGGAATTGCGTACCTGATTCTTCCCGGACCAAAACGCCACTTACCGCTATCTCGGAGACAGCAAGGTAGAGAAAGAGCTGCTCGTCCGCCTTTAGTGTGTGCAACAGCGGTGGGCTGGACAAGTATCTTTTTAATTCTTGTAAATCTCTTTGGCACTCCGGTGTCCAAACGAAGTCATTCTTCTTTCTTAGTAAGGAGAAGAAGCGATGACTCTTGTTCGAGGACCTCAATACGAAGCGACTCAATGCCACTATCCTTCCGGTGAGCCTCTGTACTCCTTTGACGTTATTCAACACCTCCATTTCCTCGATGGCCTTGATATTGTCCGGGTTGATTTCGATCCCCTGGTTTGAAGCCATGAAACCCAAAAATTTGTCGGACCGGACCCCGAAGGCACATTTTTCCGGGTTGAGCTTCATGTTATACTTGCGGAGCACGTCGAAGGTTTCCTGCAAATGTTTTAAATGGCCCTCTGTTTCCAGGGACTTGACCACCATGTCGTCAATATAAATTTCTATTGTTTTCCCTATTTGTTCTTCGAACATTCCAATAACAAGGCGTTGGTAAGTTGCACCGGCATTTTTTAATCCAAAATACATGACATTATAACAGTAAGTCCCATATCGGGTAATGAAGGATGTTTTCTCTTGATCTTCCGGGTGCATCCTAATTTGGTTATACCCGGAGTAGGCATCGAGAAAACTTAACATCTCATGCCCGGCCGTCGCATCGATCATTTTATCGATGTGAGGCAACGAAAATGAATCCTTCTGGCATGCTTTGTTTAAATCATTGTAATCAGCACACATTCGAAATTTATTACCTTTCTTCGGCACCACTACCACGTTAGCTAGCCAATCCGGGTACTTTACCTCCTGGATAGAGCCTATTTTAAAAAGCTTAGTTACCTCATCTTTTACGAAGGCGTGTTTTGCTTCCGCCATGGGCCTTCTCTTCTGCTTCACCGGGGGAAACTTCCCGTCTAAGCTGAGCTTGTGAGTTGTTACTTCTGGTGGTATACCTGTCATATCTATATGGGACCACACGAAGCAATCTGCATTAGCTCGAAGAAATTCAATTAACTTATTCCTGAGCTCCGAGGTTAACCCCGTGCCCAGGTATACCTCTCTGTCCAGTAGGTATTCGAACAAGATGATCTGCTCCAGCTCCTCTACTGTTGACTTGGTCGCATCCGAGTCATCCGACATGACGAATGACCTAGGTACATCGAAATCATCCTGTTCATACCCCGGGTCCAACCCCGTGTACGTTGATTGCTATTTGGCGTCCGGTCCTCTGGTTGGATCTTCTTCCTTGTGATCTAATTTTTTGGGCTGAGGTATCGCCTCTTCGACTGTGAACATCTCCCTTGCAGCGGGTTGTTCACCTCGGATGGTTTTTATCCCTTCCGGGGTTGGGAATTTCAGCAGCTGATGCAATGTTGAGGGCACGGCCCTCATGCTATGTATCCAAGGTCTACCCAGCAATGCATTATACTTCATGTCCCCTTCGATTACATAGCACACCGTTTTCTGGATAATGCCATCGATGTTCACCAGCAATGAGATCTCCCCCTTTATGGTTTTGCTCGCCATGTTGAACCCGCTGAGTACCCGGGCTACCAGTACGATCTGATCGAGTAGCCCTAGCTGGTCGACCACCCTCCACCGGATGATGTTGGCCGAGCTACCTGGGTCAATCAAAATACGTTTAACCTGAGTTTTAAAGATAAGTACAGAAATTACCAATGCATCATTATGCGGTTGAATGATGCCTTCTGCATCCTCGTTGCTGAAAGAGATAGAATCCTTGGGTAAGTAATCCCGGCTGCGTTTTTCGCGAACAATAGAAACCTTGGCCCGTTTCATCACCGGCCCTCAAGGGGCATCGGTACCCCCAACTATCACGTTGATTATATGCTGGGGTTCTATTGGCTCGGCCCTTTTATGAGTCTCCCTTTCCTTGTAGTGACTTTTGGCTTGTTCACTCAACAATTCTCGGAGATGACCATTTTTCAGTAACCAGGCTACCTCCTCTCTTAGCTGGCGACAATCCTCGATTCTGTGACCATGGGTTCCATGGTATTCACACACCATGCTCGGGTCCCGTTGGCCCGAATCCGACCTTAGAGGTCTTGGCCATCTTACATCCGGGATACGGCCAATAGCCGAGACGAGGCCCGAGGTGCTGACGTTGAAGTTGTACTCCTATATCTTCGGCAAATCCTTGTTGCCGGCAGAGCTTCCAGCATCGCTCCTGAATGAGAGACCCTGACTGTTCGACGGGCGCTCGACCCGTTTATCACCCCGACCGGAGAAATGGCTCGGGCAAACCCTGGATTTCTCCGACCTAAAGCTTGGCTTCTCCGAATGGGAGTATGGCCGATACCTTTCCCTCGACGATCCGGCCTCCGTTTCGTAACCTTTCCTTGGTCTCTCAAAACTTTTGTTCACATTTATTGGCCCCGGGGGAAGCTCGAGTTGATCATCCTCCACCCGAATCTTCGACTCGTATCGGTTATGGACATCATCCCATGTCACAGCCTCGTACTCCAGCAAGCTTTCCTTTAATTTGAACGAAGCCGTTGAGCTCCGAACATTGAGCCCCTTTGTGAAAGCTTGTGCAGCCCATTCCTCCGGAACCGGGCGGAGCTCCATTCGTTCCCTTTGGAATCGATTGACAAATTCACGCAGTAATTCATCATCTCTCTGGGCTATACGAAAAATATCTGCCTTACGGGCCTACACCTTCTTGGCACCGGCGTGAGCTTTTATGAAGGCATCGGCGAGCATTTCGAAAGAAGTGATTGAATGCTCGAGAAAATGGTCGTACCACGTCAATGCTCCTTTTAACAGAGTTTCCCCGAACTTTTTCAACAATACCGATTCAATTTCGTCTTCCTCCATATCATTGCCTTTTATAGCGCAGGTGTATGAGGTCACGTGTTCGTGTGGGTCCGTTGTGCCGTCATATTTCTAGATATCCGGCATTTTGAACCTCTTCGGGATTAGTTTCAGAGCTGCACTCGGAGGAAAAGGCCTTTGGATGTACCTCTTCGAATCCGGCCCCTTCAGCAAAGGCGGAGCCTTGGGATTTGGTCCACCCGAGAGTTGTATGTTTCCACCCTCTTCTCGGTCGAGTCTACCCGCTTTGCCAAAGTTTCGAGCATTCTCAGAACCTCGGTGGAGGAACCAGCTCCGGACCCATCGCTCTCAACCATCCGTGCCTCATCTCTTCTGGGTCCAGCAACACCCTTCGCCTCCTCCGAGGTCGTTTTATCCCTTTCGTTTTGCAACCGGGCTATTGCGACTCCCTGTTCGGCAATCGCCGCTCTCTGTTCCTGCAACATGTTAAAAATTAAACGTAAGTCAATATTATCATTCGGGGTATCCGGTTCTTTCCGGCCCTGAGTCCGGGACAAAGTAATCGAATGGTGTGTATTTAAAGGGTCAGTGGCCGGCTGGGCGGCATTCTCCTGGTCCCCGGTGTTTTAACGGTTGAGTCCCTCCCTCGAATTAACGGGGTTAGGGTCATCGGGGTTTGGTAATCCTCGTTGCCCGCTGCCTTCATTTTCGGCCACGATCTCGTTGTTGTTGACGTGACCAGATTGCCCACTGTCAGCCATCTAGTCCGTTTTTTCAGAGATGAGCAGAAGATATTTTTGGTTTTATGGGTAAGATAGGGATCAAGATCAAAGACCACTATTATCCTAGCCCCATGGTGGGTGCCAAACTATTTACCCCGAATTTGGATAATCAATTAAATTTGTGAGTGAGGTATAGGTTATGTGGTTGTGCCTTAATATATTTGATAGAAAAAAGAAATATATAAATATGCTATAGAGAAGCAACTGATAATCGGAGGTTTGCTATAGATTTATATGTCTACTAATATGAGTATCACTTGATTGAATAAATTTAAGAGATGAACACAATAAATTTGGACCAAAAATCAAATATTTGGGAGAGAGAGAGAGAGAGAGTTTATATATTTTTTGCTATTACAAGAGTTCTTGATATGAGGAAGTCAACCCCTCAAAAGTAGGCAATGGCCCTTATTTATAGTGTTACTTCATGGGCTTCATACAATATAAGAAACTAAAAAAAATAAAGAAAAACTCTGAAATGGATTAGGTTGGCCATACGGTCTGACACCTGTACGATTGACAGTTGAACATGGCAGGACGTTATCGACGCGTGGCAGTCGCGCAATGGATCTCCCAGACCAACGGCCACGATCAAACGGACTAACGGCCACAATCAAACGGAGGAACGGTCTTGATCAAACGGAGGAACGACTATGATCAACTCGGCTATGGGAAAACCCGGACCAAATAATGTCCTTCCCTCTCTTCCTTTGGTCTCTGGTCTTACCGGTTTAATCCACATCCGGTTTCTACCGTATACACCTTTAATGCAGTAAAATATTGTGTTAAAGAACTTAACTGTGCCGACACGATTAGTCCTTTAACGGATTATTTTACTGCGTTAAAGGAGCTCCTTTTTTTTGGGTTAAACTCTCTTTGTTTTACATTTCACACTTTTTTACATACTTTAGCCATAGATTAATCATGCTTCGGAACTCCGGAACTTCAATATTTTATATAAACCCGTCTTATTTTGTGCGATTAATAAGATAAGCTCAATACATCAAGGATACACAAAACTTCGAATTGTCGTTTTAGTGGTTGAAAAGTGTTTGAAGTCCATTTTTGTTTGAAGACTTGTTATCATTAGATTTAAGTTATTTATATTTTAGGGTTTAGATTTAAGTGTGTTATTTTTTAGTCAAAATTGCATCATTCATACCAATCTCAAAATAATTAAATTGCATCATTCATAACAATATGAAAATACTTAAACTTGTTCATTAATAACAAACCTCAACTTGTTAAAATACAATCATCATAAAAAGAAAAAACTTAAAATACTTTCATTAATTCATGCTCATGAGTCAATGCAAAACTAAACATACTACTATTCTTCAAATTACCAACATCATCATAAATTAAACATATAACTAAAATCACAATATTCTTAATCATTATCAGAATTAAAGTCTTTAATATCGTCCTCAAATAAATATGTTGGGCTTCTTGAGACAAATCTTCTTTATGTAGATGTTAGTTCCCTACCGGTTGATGATGCTTGTTCTTCAGCCAACTTGACCATGTAAAATCTACAATGCCGTGCTAGCATTCGATTGTTATCTTTCCTAATCCTTTGTACTACAACCTCGCAAGAATCTTGATCAGTTCGAGGCATGCTCAATGAAAATCTTATTGGGATTGGAGTGTTGAGATTTTCCAAGTCACGAACAAGAAATTGTGATTCGGCGTACTGATATGCCCATTTGCGATGTAAACCACAATAATATTCACATAGATCTAAATATTTCAGCTCGCGAAAATCGTCATTACGCTCTATTAAAAGGTGGGACTTGAAATCGTCTAAACACGATTCACTATTATCGATTGAGGAATCACCGAAATAGTTGCTTTGGTTTGAGTTGTCATCACCACTGCTATTCGAATCCTTTGGAAAAAATATTGATCAATCTACATTTCTACTATTCAACATTGAATTTTAAGTAGATACTAAGTAGCAAAAGGCTACTTATATGGGTATCAAACTCAATAGGTTGTGGGATCATGACTATGACCCCACCAACTTTATTTAATACAGTATAACTATTAATAATATAATGGGGAATCATCGTCATCGGACATCTCACAGTTCGCATCCCATTTGGATCTGAATCTGACGTAACCATGAGCCTATTTGGATGGGCTTATGTAAAGCAGCTTATAAGTTGAAAACAACTTATAAGCAACAACAAAAAAAAGTTGGGGTATTTTTTTTTTTTTTTGCTTATAAGTTGTTTTCAGCTTATAAGCTACTTTAGATAAGCTAAGTCAAATGGGCCTAATTATTTTTTTGGGCTTATTTTAAGCACAAAATAGCTTTAAGCTGGCCAGCCAAACACTCAAAAAAACTGAAAACAGCTTATAAGCAGTTTTCAGCAACTTATAAGCCAATCCAAACGGGCTCCATGTTGACCATATTCTACCCTGAGGTAATGTATTTTCACCCGATTGTTCTCTTCGCGAAAACGGTTAAGAGTAAAATTCAACTCTTACGGAGTGCCACGAGGCATTGACATAACACGATTTTTTGTAACCTCAAGTTTTGTTCCAGTGCTGCAACCTCCCTAACACTCCAATTTCACTCGTTTGTCATCATATTGTTGTAACGTTGATTGTATCTCTCGTTTGGGGTATTCGAGTATTCAATATCTTCACCTAATTTTCATGTCCTACCCATTGCTTCGAATATGTCTCCTGGAGAGAACATTGTAATACGACTAACATCTCCAAATTGGTTAAAAAAAGACATAATAACTCAATTTTGTGTGGTCAGTGGTTATTTGTCAATTACGTTATATAACACTCGCCAGCATCAAATGTGTGCATTGTGTTGTCAATCATGTTGGTGTATAACACAAATTTTAGATACGTTATGAGGAAGCCTTCCACTAGTTGAATACAATTGATAGACAAATGGCCATTACACCAGGATGAAAGTAGGAGAATGGAGATGCTGACAACAAACAGCTGTGTGTCATTCAATGGCTTATTGAAATTTGCACGGGGACTACTTGTCACTTCAATTGTGAGAATCACTTTTAAGTAGGTTGTGGAGCGGTTCGTCACCAGATCAAAAGAGGGAAAAGGTCTTGCGGCAGAAGATCTAAAATGGATGCCAAGACCGTCACAATTTTTGAGTATCACAAATTTAAGGCTCAGCAACACGACCCAATGGAGTACAACTATGCAAAGTGCATATTTGAACTCACAACAAGTGTGAACCAAGGTAAAGGAGGTAACGTCTACACAATTTGTGAGATTCCAAGAACATGCACATGTGGTAAGTGGCAATCATATCACAAGCCATGTTCTCATTCCTTCAAGTGTTTTATCACAGTGGAAAGAACGCCTTCATGTATGTGGCTAAGGAATATACACTTGAAAATTATGCAAAAACGTATACTGGAAAGTTCTACCCACTTGGTAGTGAGAGTTATTGCCCACCGGAGCCATTTTCCATGGTTGTAAATAAAGCATTTATCCGTAAATTCAAAAAGAAAGCACACTTCCCAATTCCTAATGAAATGGATGTTCCACGAGGGAGATACACTCGAAAATGCTCATTTTGCAATTATGTTGGTCATGATAAGTGTAAGTGTCCCTTACGGCATGGTGGTCAAAATACATCTCACGGTAGAAGTACCTCTCATGGTGGAGGAAAACTTTCATGGTGGCGACACATCTCGCGGTGGTGGCGGAAGATCAACTCAAGGGCATAAATTTGATGAACGTATTTTAAGTTTTTTTCTTTCTTTATGGATTGTATTTTAACAAGTTTGGGTTTCTTATTAATGAATAAGTTTAAGTATTTTCATATTGTTATGAACGATATAATTTAATTATTTTGAGATTGGTATGAATGATGCAATTTTGACTAAAAAATAACACACTTAAATCTAAATCCTAAAACATAAATAACTTAAAGCTAATGACAACAACTCTTCAAACAAAAATGGACTTCGAGCACTTTTCAACCACTAAAACGACAATCCAAAGTTTGGCGTATCCTTGATTTATTGAGCCTACCTTATTAATCGTACAAAAATAAGTAGGGTTATTTAAGTTTCGGAGTCTCGAAGCATGATTAATCTATGGATAAAGTACGTAAAAAAAAAGTGAAAATGTAAAAGAAAGAGGAGTTTAACCGAAAGGAAAAAAACAAAAAATAAAGGAAGAGCTCCTTTAATGCAGTATTGTACTGCGCTAAAGGGCTTAACCGCGTCGTTACGGTTAAGGCCTTTAATACAATAAAATACTGCGTTAAAGGTACTTTTGTCACACTTTTTTTCTCTAGGGTATTTTGGTTCAACCCCTCTTTTAATGGGTCATTTTGGTTCCGGACTCGATAAAAGTAGAAGGTGTTGGAAACAATTGCATTATTTCTTTCTACTCCACTACTACTTATATAGTATTTGTTCGTCCAATTTATGTGATGGTGTTTGATTGAACATGAATGAAGAAAGAAAGAAATATTTTTGCAATTTGTGATTTAGTATTAACTATAGATATTTGTGTAGTTATAAATCATCTAATAAAGGATAACATGAATATCTTAAATTATGTGGTTCCTAAATATTAAAAAGTATCATCATTCTTATTTGAACTGATTATAGAGAAAAGAGTTCCACATAAATTGAGAGGGGGGTCTATAGAGATGATTTTTCTGTAGGGATATAATAGCTCAGTTGGTTGGCTACCTGAACTTTCACCTTATTGGTGAGGGTTTATATAACACCTCTTATCTTTCCGTTAAATGCGTTGTCGTAAATCCATGTGAGTTGGAAGCGATTAAGGTCATACATGAGGTTATTGATATAAGACCCCATAAGTTTGACGAATTTTGAAACTATTCTATATAGACTTGATATTGTCTTTTCTTTTAAGTGAAATCTTTTTGTAAAGATTTGATAAATATGATTTTATATAGTTATTATTGCTAATACTTTTTTATATGCTTTAAATTATATACATGATATGACAAAGTTTATAAAATGAGCTTTTATTTATTATAAGAGTAGAGAATATTTTCTCATAAGAAAAGTTATCTTTTCCCGTTTTGAGAATTTATAATGTGAAAAAAAAAACTTGTACTTTTGATAGCAAATTAGATTATGATATAATATATTTTTAGATGGCATAATCTTTATGAAATGTTAGTGTGTGTCTTAAAATTCATAAGTTATTTGTGATTTGTTAGTATCATAATATAAGTTCTTGTAGAAATTTATGTTGACACTCTTTTATCCTTGTTGCTAACCCTCTCCTCACGTAGTGGCTTCATAAGTACAGCAACATTTTTGCTGCTAGTTTCTTTTAGAATTTGATGTAAATTAATTTTATGAAAGAAAGATAAATCTGTTATAAACTTGGTGCCTTTCTTGATTTTATGAAAGAAAGATAAATCTGTTATAAACTTGGTGCCTTTCTTGATTTTATATACTTGGAACGTCTTTAGTTCCCAATTACCTCTTCTTCTTTTTTCATATAACTAAATTTGATTCATTTGGAGCTTCAAGAACGTGGTAAGATGTACAAAATCAGTGGTCCACGACTTTTAAAACATCAAGGAGAATAAACGTGAATCTAACATTGGGGATCTCTTGGTGCTTGTGAGATTGTTCTTCTTCTTCTTGTGGTTGATTTGGAGAATTCTTCAACGTGAAGTAACCATAGATTTGGAGTTGAAGTAAACATAGATTTGGAGTTGTTCTTGTGGTTTAAGGCAAAGGGGCGTCCAGAGAAACTCGATTGGTTGTGGAGCATGAGGTTGACTAATGTATGCGATGGTTGTCCCTTCTTTTTTTGGCATGATTCCATATAAAGTAAGAGCTTAATGAGTCTTATGACTAGAAACATGTAGAATAGAGCTCGTCTTAGTGATATACAACTCCCGAGTATTGTCTTGTACCTTTCCGAGGGATTCTCATCCCCTTCTTATGTTCTTGATGTTAGTAGAGATAGAAAGACATGTTAAAGCCTTAGAGCTTTCAGAACATACATGATATACATATATTTTTCTTTAGCCTAGCCACTTGGTCAGTGAGACAAATATGCCTGGCCTACGAGTCAGTGAGACTGATATGCCCGGCCTACGGGTCAGTGAGACTGATTGCCTCGCCTTATGGTCAGTGAGATTTTACAGTTGCCTAGTCGTTTGGTCAGTGAGATATATGATATTATTGCATTACATTGCATTTCATATGAGACAGGTCATGTGAGACATTCAGGGCATTCTTTGGCCATCAACTTATTATGTTTTCAGTTCAGTTTCAATTATTTTATTTCCTTACATACTTAGTATATTATTTCGTACTGACATCTCTTTTGTCGGGGGGCGCTACATTCATGCCTGCAGGTGATAATAGACAGACTGACGGATCTCCCCAAGAGGCGGGACCATATATCAGCAGATTGGTGAGCTTCCTTTGTCTGGAGCTACCAGGTCTAGTTGGAGTCCTCCTTTTTAGGTATATAGACATGATGGATAGGCCGGGGGCTTGTCCGATTACGATACAGCTATGCTTTCTTTAGAGGCTACTAGACAAGTCCTATTTATGGTATGCCAGTGTTGTAGCCTTGCCGGCCTTGTATATGTCTACTTTAACACAGTTGGTTGTGTACGTTCATAGCAGCCTCGTCAGCTTCCTCAGTTATATATATGTTTTGGGTGTGTGTGCTCCGTTCGGATGAGATAACCATTCTTTATATATATATATATTCAGAGTGTGGCCTTGCCGGCTAGTTGGTATTGTTTGTTTGCAAGTAGGCCTTGTCGGCCTAAGTTTAGAGTTACCCCTCCAGAGTTACAGATTCTGAGTGGTTCGCTCGGGCCGAATGTGACACCGGGTGCCGGCCACGACTCTCTAGATTTGGGGCATGACAAACTTGGTATTAGAGCAGGTCTTAGGTGTCCTATGGAGTCTACAAGCCATGTCTAGTAGAGTCTTATTTATAAGTGTGTTGTGCACCACATTATATAAACAGGAAGCTAAAGGGCACTTAAGAGTCTATTCCCTTTCTTTTAATTCTCAGATCGTGAAGTAGAGCGATGTTATAGAATGTTATTCCTGTTTATGTGAGTAGGACTAAAGCGATAAGTAATTACAAAGTCTTTATAAGATCAGATGCGCCTCAGTTATTCAATCGTGTGTTTGAGCCCAAGGTTACGGTCAACATTCAAGGACGAATGTTCCTAAGGGAGAGGGATGTAACACCTCGTATCTTGCCATTAGGATGCATTGTCGTAAATCCGTATGAGTTGGAAGGGATTAAGGTCATACATAAGATTATAGATATAAGACCCCATAAGTTTGGCGAATTTCGAAACCATTATATAGGACTTGATATTGTCTTTTCTTTTAAGTGAAATCTTTTTGTACAAAATTGATAAATATGATTTTATATAGTTATTATCATTAATACTTTTTGATATGCTTTAAATCCTATACATGATATGACAAAGTTTATAATATGAGCTTTTATTTATTTATATAAGAGTAGAAAATATTTTCTCATAAGAGAAGTTATCTTTTTCCGTTTTGAGAATTTATAATGTAGAAAAAAAACTTGTACTTTTGATAGAAAATTAGATTATGATATAATATATTTTTAGATGTCATAATCTTTATGAAATATTAGTGTGCGTCTTAAATTCATAAGCTATTTGTGATTTGTTAGTATTATACTATAAGCTCTTGTAGAAATTTAACCATGTTGGTGATTATCAGATACTGAAATTTGTTGAACTTTTCCACCATCATTAGTCATTGTCTTTAATATTGTATCAATCAACAAGCGTCCCTTTGAGAAAATCCCCACCTCCTACCTTGTCTCTCTATATGCGTATGTATATACTTGTTTATAAAGTCATGAGAAAAATAGGAGAACCTTTATTTTTGGGAAACAGATTTCCATTTTCTACAATATTTTGACACTCTCTTATCGTTGTTCACTATAAAAAAAAAAGTGATTTGTAGAGGTTGAAAGTTGCAATTCGCGGAGGTTTTGAGCCTCTTCTAGCAACTAGCGGAGGCTAAAATCTCCACGAATTGCCACTTTCAATCTCCATAAATTACCCTTTTTTTGTAGTGGTTGCTAACCCTATCCTCACGTAGTGGCTTCATATGTACAGTAACATTTTTGCTACTATTTTTTTTTTTTTTTGAATTTGATGTAAATTAATTTTATGAAGAAAGATAAATCTGTTATAAACTTGGTGCCTTTCTTGATTTTATAGACTTGGAACGTCTTTAGCTCCCAATTTCCTCTTATATATATATATATATATATATATATATATAAGTAAATTTTATTCATTTGGAGCTTCAAGAACGTGGTAAGATGTACAAAATTAGTGGTCCACGACTTTTAACACATCAAGGAGAACAAACGTGAATCTAACGTGGAGGATTTCATGGTGTTTGTGAGATTTTTGTTCTTCTTCTTGTCGTTGATTTGGAGAATTCTTCTAGGTGAAGTAACCTTAGATGTGGAGTTGTTCTTGTTGTTTAAGACAAAGGGGCGTCCGGATAAGCTCGGTTGGTTGTTGAGCATAAGGTTGACTAATGTATGTAATGGTTGTCCCTTCTTCTTTTGGCATGATTCCATATATAGTAAGAGCTTAATGAGTCTTATGACTAGAAACTTATCGAATAGAGCTCGTCTTAGTGATATACAACTCCCGAGTATTGTGTTGTACCGTTTCCAGGGATGTTCATCCCCTTCTTATGTTCTTGCTGTTAGTAAAGATAGAGAGAAATGTCAGAGCCTTATAGCTTTCAGAACATACATGATATACATTTTTTTTTTTTTTAGCCTGGCCACTTGGTGAGACGGATATGCATGGCCTATGAGCTAGTGAGACAGATATGCCTGGCCTACGGGTCAGTGAGATAGATATGCTTGGTCTATGAGTCAGTGAGACAGATATACCTGGTCTAAGGTCAGTGAGACAGATATGTCTGTTCTACAGGTCAGTAGGACAAATATGCCTTGCCTATGGGTCAGTGAGATAGATATGTCTGGCCAACGGGTCAGTGAGATAGATATGCCCGTCCAACGGGTCAGTGAGACTGATTGCTTGGTCGACGGGTCAGTGAGACAGATTGCTTGGCCGACGGGTCAGTGAGATTTTACAGTTGCTTGGCCACTTGGTCAGTAGGATATATGACATTATTGCATTGCATTTCATATGAGACAGGTCAGGTGAGACATTCAGAGCATTCTTTGGCCTCCAGCTTATTATGTTTTCTGTTCAGTTTCAGTTATTCTATTGCCTTATATACTCGGTACATTATTTCATACTAACGTACTTTTTGTCGAGGGTGCTGCATTCATGCCTGCAGGTACTGATACATAGACTGACAAATCTCCCCAGTAGGAGGGACCAGATATCAGCTGATTGGTGAGCTCCCTTTGTCCGGAGTTTCCAGGTCTAGTTGGAGTCTTCCTTATTGGGTATATAGACATGATGGGTAGGCCGGGGCCCTATCCCAATCGTGATACAGCTAAGCTTTCTTTTAAGGCTTGTAGACAAGTCCTGTGTATAGTATACCAATGTTGTAGCCTTGCCGGCCTTGTATATGTTTACTTTGACACTATTGGTAATGTACGTTCATAGCAGCCTCGTCGGCTTGCTTAGTTATATATATATATATATATATATATATTTTTTTTTTTTTGGGTGTGTGTGCCCCGTTCAAATGAGATATCCAGTCTCTATATATATTCTGTGTGTGGCCTTGCCGACTGGTTGGTATTGTCTGTTTGCAGGTAGGCCCTGTCGGCCTAAGTTTTGAGTTACCCCTTCAGAGTTACAGATTCAGAGTGGTTCACTCGAGCTGAGTGTGGCACCGCCACGTCTCTCTCCAAATTTAGGGCGTGACAAACTTGGTATCAGAGAAGGTCTTCGGTGTCCTAGGGAGTCTATAAGCTGTGTCTAGTAGAGTCTTGTTTATAAGTGTGTTATGCACAAAATTATATAAACAGGAAGCTACAGGGCATTTAAGAGTCTGTTACCCTTCTTTCAAATCTCAGATCGTGAAGTAGAGCGATGTTATAGAATGTTATTCCTATTTATGTGAGTAGGACTGAAGCGATAAGTAACTGGAAAGTCTTAATAAGATCATATGCGCCTCAAATATTCAATTGTGTGTTAGAGCCCATGGTTACGGTCAACATTCGAGGACGAATGTTCCTAAGGGAGAAGGATGCAACACCTTGTATCTTGCCGTTAGGATGTGTTGTTGTAAATTCATATGAGTTGGAAGGGATTAAGGTCATATTTGAGGTTATAGATATATGACCCCATATGTTTGATGAATTTCGAAACCATGATATATAGACAATCTTTTAAGTGAAATCTTTTTGTGAAAATTTGATAAAAATGATGTGAAAATTTGATAAAAATGATTTTTATATAGTTATTATTGTTAATACTTTTTGATGTGCTTGAAATTATATACTCCATGATATGACAATGTTTATAAAATGAGCTTTTATTTATTATAAGAGTAGAAAATATTTTCTCATAAGCAAAGTTAATTTTCTCATAAACAAAGTTATCTTTTCCCGTTTTGAGAATTTATAATGTGAAAAAAAAAATTGTACTTTTGATAGCAAATTAGATTCTGATATGATATATTTTTAGATGTCATAATCCTTATGAAATGTTAGTGTGTGTCTTAAATTCATAAGTTATTTGTGATTTGTTAGTATCATAATATAAGTTTTTGTCAAAATTTATCCATGTAGGTGATTATCAAATATTGAAATTTGTTGAACTTTTCCACCATCATTAGTCATTATCTTTAATATTGTATCAAGCAACAAGTGTTCACTTTGGGAAAATCCCCACCGCCTACCTTGTCTCTCTATATAGGTAATATTATAGATTATAGTGTATTTATGTATATGTAGTTATTTTTTTATTGCTTGATTTTTTAATATGGGGTACACTTTTTTTTCATTTTTTTTGTATATTGTTTTTTTTTTTTAATATGGGGTTCACTTTTGTTTTTTGTAACATGAGTTGGAGGTGGACGACGATACCACCTCCAATGCCCGTGCTGCGCACGGGCCCAACACTTTGGATTATAGTGTATCTATGTGTATATAGCTTTGTTTGGGTAGTGATAAGATATGTATACTATATTCAAAACACGATTAATATAACATTATAGTTTGTGCTCCGTATCCAAAACTTTATTATATTAGTGTTTGCTACGAATACAAAGTTTGCAAAAATTTATTAATACCTTTTAAAAGAGAAGACTTGTTTAAAACGAAACTATTTTCCTCTCTTTCACACAACATAATACCAATATTTAAGCATCAGTTAATACTCTAAATTTTATTCGATTAATTTAAAGGTGTAAAATATTCTATTGTTAATGTATATAGATTGGACCTAAACGATACTTATTATTTTTTTTTTATCAAATTTTGATTTAGATAATCCTAATTCAACGTATTAAATTAATTTTACATGTTTAAAATGAAACAAAGTAGAAATTTGATTTTCTATTTAAACGAAGAACTATTATTTTTTAATTTTTGGTGAATATTCTTGGTTTAGCTCATTTTACTTGTCATGTTGTCTTTTGCACTTTTTTTTTTTTTAAGGAAACGTCAATTAGAATTAAAATTTGACTAATTTACCTTATTTATTATTTGATCTCCATTTGATATTATTTTTCCTTTTACGACATTAATCTCTTTTCACATTTATTAGAGTAAGAATAAAAATTAAAATATAAATATTTTAAGTATATTTATTTTAGTAAACATAACAAATAAATGACATAGCAGAATAGCAAATACAACAGTTAAATAGCTAGATTAGATCTCAGGCTAATATAAGAAAAGAAAGGATTATATGGTTTGACTACTTAACCTTTTGAAGAAAAGCAATAATATGGGGTCTATGTTTTTTGCTGTACAATAATTTTATTTTCTCTCACTAATGGGTTGATACGCATGTGGCAATGAACCCACCATTATTGACTTAATGGGAATACTCTGGGAATTACATGAATATTGTTTGATGTTTTAATATGGGGTGCCCGTTTTTTTTTTTTCTATTGCTTGATTTTTTAATATGGGGTTCACTTTTTTTTTTTTTTGATATTGCTTAATCTTTTTAATTTGAGGCCCACCATTTTTTTTTTACATGAGGTTGGAGGATTTTTTTTATATTTTTTTTTAATTTTTTTTAACATGGGCTCCACTCTTTTTTTTTTTACACATGAGTTGGGGACGGACGATGATCCATCCCCCAACCCATGCTTATATAGAGTAAACATAACAAATAAATGACATGGTGGAATAGCAAATACAACAGTTAAATATCTAGATTAGATCTCAGGTTAATATAAGAAAAGAAAGGAAATTATATGATTTGATTACTTAATCTTTTGAAGAAAAGCAATAATATGGGGTCCACGTTTTGTGCTGTACAATAATTTCATTTTCTCTCACTAATGGGTTGATACGCATGTGGCAATGAATCCACCATTATTGACTTAATGGGAATACTTTGAGAATTACATGAATATTGTTTGATTTTTTAATATGGGGTGCACGTTATTTTTTTTATATTGCTTGATTTTTTAATATAGGGTCCACTTTTTTTTTTGTTTGTTTGATATTGCTTAATTTTTTTAATATGACGTCCACCATTTTTTTTACATGAGTTTGGAGGATTTTTTTTTTGATTTTTTTTTTTTTTTTTTTACACATGAGTTGGGGACGGACGACGATCCATCCCCCAACCCATGCTTATATACTTTACACATGAGTTGGGGACGGACGACGATCCATCCCCCAATCCATGCTTATATATAGTATAAATATAAATATATTTGTTTATAAAGTCATGAGAAAAAGAGGAGAACCTTTATTTTTAGGAAACAGATTTCCATTTTTCCACAATATTTTGACACTCTTTTATCCTTGTTGCTAACCCTCTCCTCGCATAGTGGCTTCATATGTACAGTAACATTTTTGCTGCTAGTTTCTTTTAGAATTTGATGTAAATTAATTTTATGAAGAAAGATAAATCTGTTATAAACTTGGTGCCTTTCTTGATTTTATACACTTGGAACGTCTTTAGCTCCCAATTACCTCTTCTTCTTTTTTTAATTTTTTCATATATATATATATATATATATATATATATAAAAATTTTATTCATTTGGAGCTTCAAGAACGTTGTAAGATGTACAAAAATAGTGGTCCACGACCTTTAACACATCAAGGAGAATAAACGTGAATCTAACGTCGAGGATCTCGTGGTGCTTGTGAGATTGTTGTCCTTCTTCTTGTGGTTGATTTGGAGAATTCTTCAACGTGAAGTAATCTTAGATTTAGAGTTGTTCTTGTGGTTTAAGACAAAGGGGCTTCGGAGAAGCACGGTTCGTTGTTGAGGATGAGGTTGACTAATGTATGTAATGGTTGTCCCTTCTTTTTTTGGCATGATTTCATATATAGTAAGAGCTTAATGACTCTTTTGACTTGAAGCTTGTCGCTCGTCTTAGTGATATACAGCTCCCGAGTATTGTGTTGTAACTTTCTGAGGGATTCTCATCCCCTTCTTATGTTCTTGATGTTAGTAGAGATAGAGAGACATGATAGAGCCTTATAGCTTTTAGAAGACACATGATATATATATATATATATATATATATATATATTCTTTAGCCTAGCCACTTGGTCAGTGAAACAGATATGCCTGGCCTACGGGTCACTGAGATAGATATGCCTGGGCAATGGGTCAGTGAGACAGATATGTCTGGCCTACGAGTCAGTGAGACAGATTGTCTGGCCCACGAGTCAATGAGACAAATTGCCTGGCCTTATGGTCAATGAGATTTTACAGTTGCCTGGCCACTTGGTCAGTGAGATTTTACAGTTGCCTGGCCACTTGGTCAGTGAGATATATGATATTATTGCATTGCATTTCATATGAGACAGGTCAGGTGAGACATTCAAGGCATTCTTTGGCCTCCAGCTTATTATATTTTCTTCCTTTTTGGATATATAGACACGATGGGTAGGCCGGGGCCCTGTCCCGATCATGATACATCTATGCTTTCTTTAGAGGCTTGTAGACAAGTCCTGTGTATAGTATGTTAGTATTGTAGCCTTGCCGGCCTTATCTATGTTTACTTTGACACTGTTGCTTATGTACGTTCATAGCAGCCTCGTCGGCTTGCTCGGTTATATATATGTTTTGGGTGTGTGTGCCCCTTTCGGGATAGCCAGTCTTTATATATATATATTCAGAGTGTGGCTTTGACGGCTGGTTGATATTGTCTTTTTGCAAGTAGGCCCTGTCAGCCTAAGTTTAGCATTACCCCTCTAGATTTATAGATTCAGAGTAGTTCATTCGGACCGAGTGTGGCACCGAGTGCCGGCCATGCTCTCCAGATTTGGGGCGTGACAGTTTGAATCCCCATGTCGAATCCCTTTTCCCATTTCTCCTTCCCCTGCCCCCCTATGTAATTTTTTTTTTTTAAAGATGGTTTTTCTAACTTACTACGTAACTTAGTCTCTAACTAATTAAGTAGCATTATCCTCCTTTTTAATTTATTTTATTTTATAACTTTTCTTTGAAGTTGCCCTTAGGTTTAGAAAAAAGCTCAAATATGCGATCGATGAGCCGGTTGTAGCGACCAGAGTCTGTAAATTTGTGTCGGTGATGGAACGTATGACTATGACGAGTTCGAGTATTAGGATGCTGAAGAAGACTAAGGTCATGGTGTAGAGATGAGCTACAACCTACCAGTTGAGAAAGAGCAGCCATTATTATGTGTGTGTATGTGTGTTCTTGTTTTGGTTAAAGAAGTACTCCCTCTGTCTCAAAAAGATAGACATGTTTCGCTTTGTGAGAGTCAAATTTTTTAATTTTGATCATATGTTAGAACATAGAATCTTTAAATTTTTCCAAATAAAATTTACATATTTGAAAATTATGTAAAAAGTACTATAAGCCACTATAATTAATAATTTAAAATAATTTAAATTATGCAAAAAGACATATGAAAAAATTAATGCGAAAGAATAACTCGTTTGACTCTCGAAAAGCGAAAAGTGTCAATTTTTTTGAGACGAAGGAAGTACAGAGAAAGGATTTCTTTTTCTAGTACAGTTAGGTTGCCCCGGGGTGCATTCTGCCCTATATATAATCACGACTTTTCAAAGGGTGGATAAAAGTAGAAGGTGTTGGAAACTAATGCATTTATTTCTTTCTACTCGACTACTATTTATATACTCCTTCCTGTCCATAATATATGACATTTTTAGTTTTTATATTTAGTTCAAAAATGATCTTTTATATAATTTATATTTATTTAGATAAGCAAACATAACCAAAAAATCATATTAAATGATATTTAGTTTAGGGTAATTTAGTAAAAATATTTCTGACGTTTCACGGGTGAATGTGAAATATGAATGATCATCCTGACCTCTCAGAATCGACGAATTTCCGAAAAAGGTCCGTTTATTCAAAAGTCAACTATGAGTCAAACGGTTTTCACTTAAAAGTCAATTTTTCCAAAAGTCTCGTCACAACTCACTCTCATGCCTAGGGAACCGTGTCACCTATCCCCGCAGGTCAAAATTGTACTAATAAAGCTCGAGGACGGGTCAATGGTGGCAATGGTCAAAACGCAATAACGACTGAACGTGTCATTACATCAGATACCAATTAAACAATCGCTCGTCCTCGAGCGAACAAAGAGAGTATGAAGGCTGACGGTAACCAAGGAATTATTATCATAACAACACGGAAGCCTCCACGACACGAAGTATGACAAAATCACTGCCCGCTCACCTAATTAGTCAAAACTTCCTCTAACTTAGCCGAAGGACCCAATTTCCGTATTACTATACTCAAATGCTCTCATAACTGCTTCCTGAATAACATAACCGCTTTTACCGGAACTCTCTGATTGGACATAACCATGCCTCTGGAGCGATCAATAGGTCTCACATCCCTCAAACAACGCTAACCTTTAGACATAAACACAATCATAGCCCACTCTGAACCAGTGTAACATTCTGATTTCCCTAACCTTTATTTCACCCTTCTCAAGTCGTTCTTCGAATCACGATTTCTTAGAAGCACGCAAGACAACTTGAAACCATGACTTACTTTTGCCAAAAAAGAATTCTTGCTTCTTCAGATAACTCTACGCAATTCCATCAAAACTAATCTTTCTCACAGCCAACTTGGTCAGTTATAAGTCTTCTTAGACCTTCAAATCACTATAAAGGAACATACCACCGAATACCTCGCCGAGCGAAATCCGTCGAAACTTAAATTATCATTACAAAGATCTATCGCAACCATAGTACCTTCTCGAATCATTATCAAGCCCATTGCAACCCATTATACTAGCCGAAAAGCTGACTCCGGTAAAATATCTTACAGTCCACTTGCAAACCTTAATTCGCGAAGGTGATTTACAAGGAGCCCAAAAGTTCTTTTGGAATTATGAACACAATTCATCGAGTTCTAATCAACTACACTGATCCGAAACGAATGCACCACCCCTAAATCTCATCAATAACCACTCGATCTGACTCCAATTTCCAAAACCAATCGCAGTCATACCACGCATAAGAAATCATGTCTGTCACCCTCGTCTCCAACAGCTGAAACATATTCAAGTTGTCCACTGAGCACCGAAGAACTAGATCTTGTGAATGCAATCTTCGAGTTTTTCAACCCTTATCCAATACACACATCTGATACCACCCGAACTTTTTGACGCCAAAACTTGCAGCCTCTTAATATAACCCTTTAACCATCAAACCTCCCATTGTAATACCTCGACAAGCCCGTAACATTTCTAAAAGCAACAACTCTCGCAACCTCTTACGTCAACCTAGCACAACAATCTCCAAGTCCTTAGTATCCAAATACATTCATCCAAGACACCCAGTCAATATAACTCGTAACATATGACACTTACCACGAATACGATCCCATCTAGAGAATATAGCTCTAGCCCTCACATATTAGGGATTCCACAAACCTGTCTTAAAGCACGCTAACTCATCCACTGTAGAATGTTACGAAACTTATCCAACGATGTACCACCAAGCCACTTCTTATAAACCTCAACATGTCGATTCACTGAATATGCTTATCACTAGTTGCCGATCACAAACTTCATGGAATTTTCCTCATATCACATAGTCCATTTCTGTAGACTGCCTTCCTTAAGCTCACGCAACAATCACACCTCATCTGAATATGCAAGACAACGACGCCATAATATAAATAGACTCAAGTAATCCCAAGATGTACCTCATTCTTGCCGACTCTTGATCAACTATACCTTTTATCGACTCGTCAATTTCTCAATTTCTAATCAATTCACGATCGTCGATACCGTACTCAATCGTCGAATCCACTCAATCGAATACCGCATAATCATAAGCCTTGCAAGCTAGCCGAATCAATCCTGAAGATAGGATTATACCACACACTCTGCATATTAGAGTTTCCTTAACGCTTAGAACTCTAAACTGAACACTTTCTAAATCCAGCGTATCACATACCGGTCTTATTAATATCCTCATGTATCCCACTGAATCATCCTTGCCCGAATTGTCTTACTCAATCTCTAAAATATTATCCCAAACTTAACTCAGTTAACCCATCATTGATCTACCATTTCAAGAATCCTTGTTTACTAACCCCTTATTCAAAATCCTTAACGTTGCTAGTCCTCGAAGAATCACCTCTTACCTCATTTATCGAATCTAAACACCTCTAACCACTCGCACGACTATCCCTGTTATACAATCACATAAGCCAAGTAATAACACCACTATTAGCGGGATTTAGTCAAATTTACACAATGAATACAAGGCCCCCAACTTTTGTCCAACATTAGGTGCAATACCTGATTAGCCCTCCTGAGTACTAAACTTTTAAACTGGCCCACCATTGATAATCGTTCCATTAGTCAATCACTGGCCCTATTAGCTTGTGGCACAATTGAAAATTCCAACTCATCCTTAAACTCTCAAGCCCACTCTACACTGAACAATCGCAACCAAACACTCACATCACTAATTCTTGTTTCAACGATTTCCTTTCTGCCCTTAACCTTGAAGACACCAATCAATCTCATTGGTCACATCTTTTACTGAAGGTTATAATATAAAGCCCCCCGCAATCCAAACATGACTCAAGTACCCATACTACCTCTCCTCAAGTCTTACGAACCTTGATCCCGTGAACCAGATAGCAAGCTGCCTCATTGTCATCCTTCAGTTCCCGTATTTCATTTCTGATCACTTTATCACTCTCAACCACCAAACACGAAAATCCACTCGATCCTCCAAACTAATCATCTCTCTAAGTTGAACAAACCACCAATAATATCAATATTTCCCCTCAGATCTAAGTGAAACAACAAGTAACTCCTAAAGTCATTAACTCTTCGCATTAGCCCATACTTGAAGTCATTTCCATCAGTCGATTACTAGCTCCTCAGAAGCCTATAACTCAGTCAAATTTACCGATTAAGCGATGTGCCCATATCATTCACTTAATAACAGAGTAGTCCTTTAACATCTACGAGTTAATAACAAGAATGACTCCTTAGCACCATATCCCCTAAATATCGCGTGAACCTGCAAGTACAGTAGCTACCAAACCCTGCCTAATTATTCCCACGAAATTCAATCCTCCATAATAACTATAGCCAGATGAGCACTCCCATCAGTACCATTCTGTCGTGCCGAAACCCACTTACCCTTCCACAATCGAATACAAAATCCGCCCTCGTATATCCCACAACCCTATCTTGACGAACGCGGTAGATACCAATTTTTCCCTTCCTAAACCGATCATATCATCGAGCAAACCACTATTGTTAAGCCATCAATGCACTTTGTCACTTCCGAGCCTCCAACACTGAAGCATGGAGATCATATAAACCTCTAAACTATTTTTCCCATTTCTCACGAACCCCCACAATAAACGAGTCTAATCGCGAGTCCACTAGACAACCAATTCTAATCGCGACTCCACACAATTGAATCCTTGGGCCATAACTAGAAACTGAACTTGATCGCGTGTCCAAATCAGAATAACACATCTCGTACCATACCACAACACATCATAGATCAACCATTCGCATCAGAATTTAAGGATGGATTTCCATCTTCCGAGGATGATTAAGATAAGACAGTTCAGGTACCAATTGGAATCGACTAGATACCAATTGGAATCGACTAGATACCAATTTGAATGAAGTCGCACGAGAGAATGAAAGAATTAGAAGTTTCCTAAATGTCTTATGGCCTCTTACAGATAAATGCGGAACTTATCTTACCAATCCACGAGACTCTACTAGACATGCTCTTGTATTATAGACCGGGTAATCTAGGGCTCTGAAACCAACTTGTCACGACCCAATTTCACTAAGTCGTGTAGCCTTTCCCACCTCGATAGGCGAACTCTTATCCCAACAATCATAAACATAAGTAAAGCGGAAGAAAATAGAAATAATGTAAGTCTTAGAATAATAATATAAAGTGTGGAAAGTAGTGAAATGCAACCCCAATATCGTGGTCTGGTCATACAATAGCTCAACTAAACTATAAGTCTAAATAATACATAAAAGTCTCAATTTATGTCTCGGATTAGGAAGTGAGACAAAACAATAAAGAGGAGTCTTCGGGCAGTGAACGTCATCATGCTCACCCTGAATGGACTCAACAACAAACTCAAAAATCAACCCCGAGAAGATAAAGTGAAACCTGGCAAGTACTCTGCATCCATAAAAGAATGTAGCAAGTGTAGATCAGTACAAACAACAAGTACTGGTAGGTATCATTGGAGGGGGGCATGGTAAGGTATTGGAAAGTTCGGTACGGTAATTTCGGTTTTCGGTTTTTAAAAATACTATACCATTACCATACCAAATTAATTCGGTGTGGTTCGGTATTTTTAAGTTCGGTTTCAGTATTTTTTGGTACGGTAAATCGGTAATCATAGTTTGTTCGACTTCGACCTACATATAATTATATAATAGATAATTACGACTTCGGCTATTCAAGAAACGTCTCAATTATATTGTACCAAAACCTTACACATGTAAATATATTTAAAAGAAGCACAATTAATCTCCTTCATAAATCAATTACACAAAAGGGCATTTCAATTAACATAGATTAATCAAAATTCTAATGTTTAAACAATTAATTTTGTACTAATACTTGTTTATATATTTGTTCATATTAAAATACTGATATATATGACTTCTATATGTACCTATATATTTCGGTATGGTATAATAATATACCGAATACTAAACTTTTTAAAAATGCATACCAACATAATACCAAAACCACGGTATAAAAAATTTCGATTTCGGTATGGTATTCGGTATATGTCATACCATGCCCGCCCCTAGGTGTCATAGGCCGACTAAGACTAGCTTACGTATATGAAAGCAGTAAAGTAAGAATAAAACTTAAACAGTAAAGTACAAGTCATTACTAGATAAGTATCCACAATGCCAATCACAACCTATTGTTAGCATCTAAGTCCAAATGTTCCAGGCTTTAGAATAATCACCAAGACCAAACTATGACTATAGTATCCCGTCCCCATTTAGTCACATACAAGGATCCTAACACAATCCATATCCAATCCAACAACAATCCAAATCACGCTCAACACATAAGAGAGAGACAACAAAATGCAATGTAAATATATGCCAAGTCTTAGTACATCAACTCTGAATCCATCAATCATAACCATATCGCACATCCAAACCCAATTGTGCCAAGTCTTAGAGATTTCAATCACAAGTCCGTATCCTAATCAACCAAGAGAGATGATAAAATGCAATGCAAGATGTATATGATATGTATGCAATGCATATACTCGTACACATGTACTTTGACGATGGAACATCACGTCTCGGCAGCACAACCCATGGGGAGTCCGTGAAGTCCATGTACCGATCACTCCACACACAGCTCGGAGATGACTCAACATGCAATACCAGTCACTCCACACACAACCTAGAGATGACTCAACATCCAATACCAGTCACTCCGCACACAGCCCAGAGATGACTCAATATCAAATATGGGTCAGATAGATAAGTGTTTCCATATCAATCACTCCGCACACAGCCCAAAGATGACTTAAAAGCCAATACGTCTCGAAAGAATACCTGTCACTCTGCACACAGCCCAGAGGTGACTTGTATCAATATGTCTTAATGCATTTGTATTTCCTTCTCATTTGCCATCATCAGTACCATATCAAGGCAATATCAATATATCATGGAATTGAGTACGAATACAATGCAAGTGTAATATCAATAAACCAAATCAATCCCAAACAGTACCAACATGGACACACGGTAATATTATCAATAAGGCTACACAATAAGCCACAACAGATTCACAGTTCTTATCTCAATATCAGCAGAGTAAGGTATCACAATATCATAATCATGATATATAACTAACCACCAATATCCTATATCTCAACGTGGCGACGAGCCAACAAGTACATAGAACAGATAAGTCAACAACGCAACGAGGTGGCTAGCCTCCAAATCATACAACAAGGCCCAACCTAAGGCAATATCCATCCCAAACTTCATACACGAAGGTTTACATACATTCTCCGACGAAATCATCTAAACATGTGCTTCCCTAATCGAAGTCTCACCATAAGATAAATCGTAACCTACCTGGAAAGCCAAACAGCAAACTCGAACGATCAAACCTTAGTATTTCCCTTCCTTTGTGCCTCATGATAGTGAAAGTCCTTAAGAGAAATCTGACCCAACTTTCCTCAAATCGCCTCCAAGATGCTAAGGAATTGTTATATTAAGAATGGGAGGAACAAGGGTTGCAAAAGGGCATTTAAATAAGAAACTGCCCTGTATTGCTTTTGCGGTCAAGAGGCTATTGCTGTTCCACCAACGCTTTTGCGGCTACCTGACACTAGAAATTTCTGGTGTCTTCCAAACTTGGAATCGACACCCGGAACCTCCCGGACACAAATCAAATATGCATACACATGTAAAATCGAGCTACGAACTCACCCGCGCACTCGAAATTCTCAAAAAAAGACTCGTTGAACAAGTCAACCCCCAAAAACCTAAAAGCAACTTTCCAACCCAAGTCCCCAAATGCAACTGAGTGCATTGAAAACCAAACCAAACCCACCAGGCAGTCACAAATGATCATCCAGACCTCTCGAAATCGATAGATTTCCGAAAAAGGTCCGTCTATCCAAAAAGCCAACTATGAGTCAAATAATTTTTTACTTAAAAGACATCTTTTCCAAAAGTCACGTCACAACTCACTCCCATGCCTAGGGAACTGTGCCACCTGTCCCCGGGGTCAAAATTGTATTAATAAATCTAGGGGACGGATCAACGGTGGCAAAATGGTCAAAATGCAATAACCACTTAACGGGTCGTTACAAAGATGGGGTCAATGAAAAGTAAATATGTCCACATTTTTATGTGTTAAACAGTTACTTTACTACTTACATAGAAGCGGCTAACGACAGCTGCTTCCGGTCGTAATGCTATTTTAGGAAATTGGGTGATGTTTCTGGACAATTTAGTCATATGCCCCTAATGTTTGTGCTATGTGTGCTTGTGCGTATGCTCAGCCGCTTTTCTCCCGTGCTTTAATGACAAAATACCCAATCATCTTTATGAAAACACCAAGTATATCCTACCGTTTGTCATCTAGGTCCAGGAAGTATTTCTGTAATTGCAGCAACCATGAGGTATTTCTGTAATTGCAGCAAAAAAAAAAACATCTCCATTGGATGAGGAAAGCCTTTACTATAGCTCCTTTGAAAGTATATATCTTCGTTGACTATTCTACCCTCTTCTGCTAATGTCATCCCCATGTATTTTCCAAGATATTTACATTTCATTTGTGCCCCACAACCAAACATCTTAAGTAGGCGTTCTGTCACGACCCGGCTAAGGGCAGCGACGAGCACCCGGTGCTACCCCACCCGGGCACCTCCTTATCGTACATAACATAACATCTAGGTGAACCATAAGTCAATTCGTGCTTCTCTTATCATTAATCATATTAATCCCATTAGACGATCATCATCATTTAACATATCATAGGCATCTATGCCACATCATAAGTACAAGACCGACGAGGCCAACAAAAGATATACAAGACATAGGCCGACAAGGCCAAACACATCTACCCACACACACACATGTCTACGAGCCTCTAAGAGTATAACATATCACACTAGCGGGACAGGACCCCGCTATGCCCATAATTACATACACAAAAGAATGAATACCCAAAAGATATGGCTCCGAAGGAAATGGAGCTCTCTATGTAATCTCCGAATAGGCAGCTATGGATCAAGCCTGTCTCCCTGTGCACCTGCGGGCATGACGCAGCGTCCACAAACAAAAGGACGTCAGTATGAAGAATGTACTGAGTATGTAAAGCATGATCAACATTGATGTATAAGCATAATGAACAACGTATGAAATAGCATAGGAGGGGAGACCATAATATCATCGTCATAGTACTTACCTGCCTTTCGTAGGACTTTCCATTTTTCATACGTATTAGTACACCTGCGTCATCGTTCGTATTCCATAATAGTAGTCGTACCATACTTGTGCTCATATTCGTATACATGTCCTTATTCGTATTCTTATACATAGTCTTATCACATTCATATTCATGTTATATACATAGTCATTTCATATATATAGCATTTACATAGCATACCCGACCTCACAGGATCGGTGTTTCATACATACTTGGCCAACCAAGGCTCAAGGTTACTCATACCTGGCCCTACCAAGGCTTTAGGGTTATCCGTACCATCTGCAGAGGTGTGCGCGCGTTACGTAATCGTATACATACTTTATACATATTCATATACATATATACATCCATATACATATATTCTACCCGGCATTAAGCTCGGGGTGTCATTATAACCCTTCATAGGCACACGTGAATATAATAGCCCGTAGGCACCTTTAGCATCATTATTATTATCATCGTCATCACTATTATCGTCATTGTTGCTACATCCATATCTTAGGCTTACTCGTCATATGAGGGGCGTAGTACAATCGTAGTACATGTTAAGGATCGTGAGCTTATGAGCTCGGAATATCAATCATTTGAAGATAACATACTCATATAGAGGATTTAAGAGTTTGGCCAAAGAACCATGCCTTATGAAAGAAGGGTTAGCCTTACATACCTTTTCGTCGGACTATTCTACACTTGCACGTTTCCTTCCAATGCTAGCGTTTATACCTTCATTAATATCATAACAATGGTCATTAGTCATTCACATCATCACATTATCTAGATTTCTCAATTTGCTTCTAATTCTCCCACATTCATGGTCATAACACCCAACTTCGTCCATTCGTCTAAAGTGTCTAGTTCACGATCTTAATACCATTTATAACACATTCATATCACAACACAACAACATTCATAACTCAATTCAAACTATTTCTCAAAATGTCATTATTCATCATTCATGACCTAGTTGACCATATTTTCTACAATCCATGTACTTTAATTCTCCAATACCTTAAACATCATGTAAAAATCATGAATCTTACCTTAGAAGTTGTAGGAACAAGCTTTGGTTGATAATACTCCTCTTTGAGCAAAACCCTAGTTTTTCTCCATTTGGATTTCTTGACTTGGATGGTCCTTGATGATTCCCTTATCCTTGATTCATTTGTCTTAATGTTATTGATGGCTTATAATCCTTGAAAACTCATATAATAAATGTAGAGAGAAGTTTTAGAGAGAAGTGGTGTACTGTTGTAATGAAATAAGACAAGTCTTGATCCTCACATTTAAAGAATTGAAAAATCTATGCTGGGTGAACAGTGGTCGTCCATGGAGGTTTACGGACCGTATTCCACTATACGGCTCGTCCTCCATGGGCATATTTAACCATTTCCAGAACCAGAAGCTGGGCTGCCTTCATGGTGGTTTACGACCATGGTTTACGGGCCGTACATCACTTTACGGTCCGTCCACCAGGTCGTACTTAACCATTTCCTCGGCTGGCAGAAAGTTGAAACCTTGCATCGCAGTTTACGGACCGTATTTCACTTTACGGTCCGTATTTTGCAATATACGACCACTGGGCAGTTGCAATTCTTCAACTTCCCATATTTCTTAGACTTCTCATTTTAATCACCCCCGTCCATGCACATGCATTGCTCACCTTGTATCTCATCTTAACTTAGCCAACTTCCTCATCTCACATCGGATACTTTCGAAATCTCGCCTAAGGTCATCAAACGTCGTTTCTTGCTCATGGACATCATGCACTCATATTCATCACTAGTTCATTTTCTTGCGTACCAACGGAAAATTTTCCGAGGTGTAACATTCTACCCCCCTTAGGAACATTCGTCCTCGAATGTTAAAGGCTTGGGGAATTCTATAAAAATTTCGCCAGAGTTTCCTCTGTAAAGTGGCACAACCACCCTGTCACAACAACCCACAATAACAATACCTCACAGGGCAATAATACAACAGCACTAGAAATTTGGCTACACACGACCTGAATGTATAAAAGGGAAAACATGCATACCTTATGATTTTGACGTCTCATTTTGGATTTCTTCCAAGGGCTGAAATAAATGTGGGTATTTGGATTGCATATTCTCTTCCGCTTCCCATGTCATTTCCTCTCGATTGTTATTTCTCCACAGAACTTTAATTGAGGCCACTTCTTTGTTCCTAAGCCTCCGTACTTGCTTATCTAATATGGCAATGGGTATTTCATCATAAGTTTGCTTTTCTGTCACTTGAATATCATTTACTGGGACGATCCTCGTAGGATCTCCAACACACTTCCGAAGCATCGAGACATGAAATACTGGATGGACTGACTCCAAATCTGGAGGTAGATCTAGCTCATAGGCCACTTTGCCTATTTTGCGCACAATCTCATAGGGTCCGATATACCGGGGACTGAGCTTCCCCTTTTTGCCAAATCTCATAACGCCTTTCATTGGCGACACTTTCAAGAATACCCAATCCTTAACTTGGAACTCTAAGTCCCTTCGACGATTATCCGCATAGGACTTCTGGCGACTTTGAGCCGCTAATAACCGATCTTGTATGATCTTGACTTTCTCTTTAGCTTGCTGGACCAAATCTGGCCCTATCAACTTGGCCTCTCCAGTTTCGAACCACCCAATCGGGGATCTACACTTTCGCCCATATAAAGCCTCATACGGCGCCATTTGAATGCTAGAATGATAACTGTTATTGTAAGCAAACTCAATGAGTGGCAAATGGTCATCCCAATTTCCTCCGAAATCTATCATACATGCCCGTAACATATCTTCAAGAGTCTGAATAGTACGTTCAGCTTGCCCATTGGTCTGGGGGTGAAATGTCGTGCTAAGGCGCACTTGGGTCCCTAAACCCTCTTGGAAAGACCCCCAAAACTTAGTTGTGAACTGAGTTCCTCTATAGGAGATAATAGATACTGGAACGCCATGGAGTTTCACTATCTCTTTAAGATAAAGCTTTGCATAATCTTCTGCCACATAGGTCGTCCTGACCGGTAAGAAATGAGCTGACTTTGTGAGTCTATCCACAATCACCCATATGGAATCATACTTACGTCGAGAACGGGGTAACCCTGTAATGAAATCCATATTGATCACTTCCCACTTCCAAGTTGGGATTTCTATAGCTTGCAATAATCCACCCGGCTTTTGGTGCTCGATTTTCACCTGTTGACAATTAGAACATTGAGCCATGAATTCCGCTATATCTTTCTTCATGCCATTCCACCAATATACGGACTTAAGATCATGATACATTTTCGTCGCTCCAGGGTGAATGGACTAACGGGAACAATGAGCTTCTCTCAAAGTCTGATGGCGTAGACCTGCCACATCGGGAACACATAACCTGCCTCGACATCGGAGAACTCCGTCTTCCGAAATGTCAAATGATGACTCCTCCTTCTGAGGGAGTGTATCTCTGTACTGCATTAGCATTGGATCCTCATATTGTCGCTCTTTTACTTCCGCTACTAACGATGAAACTGCTGAATTCTGAATAGTAGCTCCGCTGCTACCTGAGTCCACCACTCGGACTCCTAGGCTAGCTAACTGCTGAAGATCACGGGCCATCTCTTTCTTTTCTGGTCGTACATCACTTAGACTTCCCATCGACCTACGGCTAAGAGCATCAGCCACAACATTTGCCTTTCCGGGGTGGTACAGGATTTCAACATCATAGTCTTTTAGGTGTGGAGGACCCACATTAGGGTAGAAGGCTAGTATATAAGTCTCGTTATCTTTCCTTATTAGTAGGCGCATTAGTGCATTATAATTTCTTGTGCTTTGATTTATGTTATTATTTGCTACTTTCTGTACTTTGATTACTCTATTTTATCTGTGCCGCTTTCGTGATTTGCATTTCCATATCGCTTTGAATTCCTTGATTATCCTGTTTTACTGTGTCGCTTGCATTATTTCATTGCAATATCGTTTTAAATCTTTTAACCTTATCTGACCCCCTTTTTATGCTTCTATTGAGCCGAGGGTCTCTCGGAAACAGCCATCCTACCTTGGTAGGAGTAAGGTCTGCGTACATTATACCCTCCCCAGACCCCAAGATGTGGGATTTCACTGGGCTGTTGTTGTTGTTGTTGTTGTTGTTGTAGTCTTTTAGCAATTCTAGCCAACGTCGTTGCCGCAAATTCAACTCTTTCTGCTTGAAGATGTACTGGAGACTCTTATGATCTGTATAAATATCCACGTGGACACCATATAAGTAATGTCTCCATATCTTTAAAGCATGGACCACCGCGGCCAATTCTAAGTCATGGGTAGGATAATTCTTCTCATGTTTCCGTAATTGTCTAGAAGCATACGCAATCACCTTACCATTTTGCATCAATACACAGCCTAGCCCGACGCCTGAAGCATCACAATAAATAACATATCCTTCCAATCCCTCTGGAAGTGTCAAGACTGGGGCTGAAGTCAATCGGTCTTTCAACTCTTGGAAACTACGCTCGCAAGCATCTGTCCATTGAAACTTAACTGACTTCTGAGTCAACTTGGTGAGCGGTGCAGATATAGAAGAGAAACCCTCAACAAATCTTCTGTAATAACCTACTAAGCCCAAAAAGCTACGAACCTCCGTAGGGGTCGTGGGCCTTGGCCAAGTCTTCACTACCTCAATCTTTTGGCTATCCACTCGAATACCGTCAGCTGCAACAATGTGGCCTAGAAATGCCACTGAGTTCAACCAAAACTCGCATTTGGAAAACTTCGCGAATAACTCTCGGGTTCGAAGAACTCCAAGGACAATACGCAAGTGATCCGCATGTTCCGCCTCGGATCTAGAATACACTAGGATATCATCGATGAATACAATCACGAATAGATCCAGAAAAGGCTTGAATACATTGTTCATTAAGTCCATAAACACTGCCGGTGCATTAGTTAGCCCAAACGACATTACTCGGAACTCGAAATGGCCATATCTTGTTCTGAAAGCTGTCTTAGGGATATCTTTCTCCCTAACTCTTACTTGGTGATACCCGGACCTCAAATCAATCTTTGAAAACCACTTGGAACCTTGCAATTGATCAAATAAATCATCAATCCAAGGGAGGGGATACTTGTTCTTAATCGTCACTTTATTCAATTGCCGATAATCAATGCACATTCTCAAGGAGCCATCCTTCTTCCGGACGAACAATACGGGTGCTCCCCACGGGGATGAACTAGGCCTAATGAAGCCTTTATCAAGCAAGTCCCTCAATTGCTCCTTCAACTCTTTCAATTCCGCGGGTGCCATTCTATATGGGGGAATAGATATGGGTTTAGTGTCTGGAAACACATCAATCGCAAAATCGATCTCTCGCTCGGGAGGAAGGCCTGGAAGCTCTTCCGGGAACACATCCGGAAATTCATTCACTACTGGAACTGACTGAAGAATCGGCGACTCAACTTCAACATCTTGAACTCGCACTAAGTGATAGATACACCCTTTCATGATCATCTTTCTTGCCTTTAGATAGGAAATAAACCTACCTTTTGGTGATGCCGAATTTCCTTTCCATTCTAAGACTGGTTCTCCCGGAAATTGGAAACGAACCATCTTCATTCTACAATCAACATTGGCATAACAAGAAGCCAACCAATCCATTCCCATAATGACATCAAAATCTACCATCTCTAGCTCATGCAAATCAATCATGGTACGACGATCACAAATCACAATCACACAATTCCTATATACTCGGCTAGCTATTACCGATTCACCCACGGGTGTAGACACCTCAAAAGGCTTGATAGACTCCGGCTCAATTATAAATCGACCCGCAATATATGGAGTAACATATGATAATGTGGAGCCCGGATCAATCAAAGCATATACATCATGAGAGAATACCGATAATATACCTGTGACCACGTCAGGAGAAGACTCAAGATCTTAGCGTCCAGCCAAAGCATAAATACGGTGCTGAGAACCGCTAGTACTGGGAGCTCTGCCCCTACCTCTACCATGGCCGACTGGCGCATGTGAACCTGGCCCCGTAGGGCGTACAGATGCCGAAGATCCGGCTATCGACCCTGATGGCTGGGTCCTACCTCTACCATGCACCGAGGGGCAATCACGCATAATATGGCCCGGTCGACCACACGAATATCAAATATCTGAACCCAATCAGCATTGACCCCAATGCGACCTCCCACACTGGGAACATCGTGGTATAGGTGGTCTTGACTGGCCTGAATCACCTCTAAACTGGGACCCCAAATAACTCTGACTCGGCCCTGAATGAACAGATCTATCAAGGCCCTGGTCTGGAAACCGTGGAGGTGCACTGGTCATAGAATAGCCCGAATGTCTAGGGAACTGTTGCCTGTGTCCGCCTCTGGACTCACTTATTGGGCCCGAAGATCTGGCCCTCTTGCTATGTCCCCTATCCTGTTCACGTTCACTTCTCCGCTGCTGTAGGCTTTCCTCTAAGTTTTGAGCATGTGCCTGAATGCGTGCAATATCCATACCGTCCTGAAGGGACGCAGTCAAGCATTTGTCCATTAGATGGGGCCCTAGGCCCTTTACAAATTGGTGTACCCGGTCGCCCATATCTGCTACCATGGCCGAAGCATACCTGGCCAAGGAGTTAAAGCGGAGGCTATACTCTAGGGCACTCATACTTCCTTGCCTCAAATTTAGGAATTTATCGGCCCTAGCTCGCCGAACTTCTGGGGGCATATAATGACGGAGAAAAGCATCAACAAACTCTTGCCATAACGGGGGAGGTGCATTGGCTCCCCGCGAAGCCATCCATACTGTATACCACTGGATCGAGATATCTCTCAATCTATAGGACGCTAGCTCTACCGACTCGGTGTCTGAAGCATGTATCAACCGGAGCGTCCTTAGCATACCATCAATAAAGTCCTGGGGATCCTCCTCCGGTTTTGACCCAAAGAATTCCGGAGGGTTCAAAGTAATGAAATCACGGGCTCTTGCACTAACAGCCCTATCACCATACCCTGAACTGTGCCTCTGAGCCTGGGCCGCAACTAATTGAGTCAATAAAGTAATGGCCTCTTTTACATCTTGGCCCAAAGCATTTGGTGGAGGAGCTGGAGCTGGGGCTGAGGCTCCCACGTGCTCCTCGGTAATAGGCACTGTCTGGGAGGACTGAGATTGAGCCGCACTCTGGGACTCATCTTCCTCTACTACCGGTGGCAGTGCTCTTTCTGCCCGCTTTTCTGCCACCGTCTTGCCCTTTTGGGCTGCTGTAGCCTTTTTCTTTACAAGCATTCTCTGAAATACACAACACACTATTAAGGAACAAGAATTTCTTACATCATAGCTCTATCGCACGATTCTTATGAAGAAAGAAGGTCATTTATTCCTAAAATGTCCGCAGCTTCCTGTTTATAAGTGTGGCGCGCAACATACCCATAACCAGGACTCTACTAGACACGGCTCGTAGACACACCCTAGGACTGAACTGCTCTGATACCACTTTTGTCACGACCCGGCTAGGGGCCGCAACGAGCACCCGGTGCTACCCCACCCGGGCACCCCCTTATCGTACATAACATAAAATCTAGGTGAACCATAAGTCAATTCGTGCTTCTTTTATCGTTAATCATATTGATCCCATTAGACGACCATCATCATTTAACATATCATAGGAATCTATGCCACATCATAAGTACAAGACCAACGAGGCCAACAAAAGATATACAAGACATAGGCCGACAAGGCCAAACACATCTACCCACACACACACATGTCTACGAGCCTCTAAGAGTATAACATATCACACTAGCGGGACAGGACCCCGCTATGCCCATAATTACATACACAAAAGAATGAGTACCCAAAAGATATGGCTCCGAAGGAAATTGAGCTCTCTATGTAATCTCCGAATAGGCAGCTATGGATCAAGCCTGTCTCATTGTGCACCTGCGGGCATGACGCAGCGTCCACAAACAAAAGGACGTCAGTACGAAGAATGTACTGAGTATGTAAAGCATGATCAACATCGATGTATAAGCATAATGAACAACGTATGAAATAGCATAGGAGGGGAGACCATAATATCATCGTCATAGTACTTACCTGCCTTTCGTAGGACTTTCCATTTTTCATACATATTAGTACACCTGCGTCATCGTCCGTATTCCATAATAGTACTCGTACCATACTTGTGCTCATATTCGTATACATGTCCTTATTCGTATTCTTATACATAGTCTTATCACATTCATATTCATGTTATATACATAGTCATTTCATATATATAGCATTTACATAGCATACCCGACCTCACAGGATCGGTGTTTCATACATACTTGGCCAACCAAGGCTCAAGGTTACTCATACTTGGCCCTACCAAGGCTTTAGGGTTATCCGTACCATCTGCAGAGGTGTGCGCGCGTTACGTAATCGTATACATACTTTATACATATTCATATACATATATACATCCATATACATATATTCTACCCGGTATTAAGCTCGGGGTGTCATTATAACCCTTCATAGGCACATGTGAATATAATAGCCCGTAGGCACCTTTAGCATCATTATTATTATCATCGTCATCACTATCATCGTCATTGTTGCTACATCCATATCTTAGGCTTACTCGTCATATGAGGGGCGTAGTACAATCGTAGTACATGTTAAGGATCGTGAGCTTATGAGCTCGGAATATCAATCATTTGAAGATAACATACTCATATAGAGGATTTAAGAGTTTGGCCAAAGAACCATGCCTTATGAAAGAAGGGTTAGCCTTACATACCTTTTCGTCGGACTATTCTACACTTGCATGTTTCCTTCCAATGCTAGCGTTTATACCTTCATTAATATCATAACAATGGCCATTAGTCATTCACATCATCCACATTATCTAGATTTCTCAATTTGCTTCTAATTCTCCCACATTCATGGTCATAACACCCAACTTCGTCCATTCGTCTAAAGTGTCTAGTTCACGATCTTAATACCATTTATAACACATTCATATCACAACACAACAACATTCATAACTCAATTCAAACTATTTCTCAAAATGTCATTATTCATCATTCATGACCTAGTTGACCATATTTTCTACAATCCATGTACTTTAATTCTCCAATACCTTAAACATCATGTAAAAATCATGAATCTTACCTTAGAAGTTGTAGGAACAAGCTTTGGTTGATAATACTCCTCTTTGAGCAAAACCCTAGTTTTTCTCCATTTGGATTTCTTGACTTGGATGGTCCTTGATGATTCCCTTATCCTTGATTCACCTGTCTTAATGTTATTGATGGCTTATAATCCTTGAAAACTCATATAATAAATGTAGAGAGAAGTAGTGTAATGTTGTAATGAAATAAGACAAGTCTTGATCCTCACATTTAAAGAATTGAAAAATCTATGTTGGGTGAACAGTGGTCATCCATGGAGGTTTACGGACCGTATTCCACTATACGGCTCGTCCTCCATGGGCGTATTTAACCATTTCCAGAACCAGAAGCTGGGCTGCCTTCATGGTGGTTTACGACCATGGTTTACGGGCCGTAAATCACTTTACGGTCCGTCCACCAGGTCGTATTTAACCATTTCCTCGGCTGGCAGAAAGTTGAAACCTTGCATGGCAGTTTACGACTGCCAGTTTACGGACCGTATTGCACTTTACGGTCCATATTTTGCAATATACGACCACTGGGCAGTTGCAATTCTTCAACTTCCCATATTTCTTAGACTTCTCATTTTAATCACCCCCGTCCATGCACATGCATTGCTCACCTTGTATCTCATCTTAACTTAGCCAACTTCCTCATCTCACATCGGATACTTTCGAAATCTCGCCTAAGGTCATCAAACGTCGTTTCTTGCTCATGGACATCATGCACTCATATTCATCACTAGTTCATTCTCTTGCGTACCAACGGAAAATTTTCCGAGGTGTAACACGTTTGACCATGAAAATCAAATATTTTTCACTTTATTTGGTATTTTGGAGTTGGATTCGAAGTTGGAGTTGTGTTTGGTCATAATTTTTGTAAAGAATGTTCGATTGTTTGAATATATTGAAAGTGAAAAAAATTAAAAAAGTGAAAAACAGATTTTGATTGTTTTTCAAATTTCAAGTATAACTTCAATTTGTATTTGAAATTTTTATAGTCAAACACCGTAAAGTAAACAAAGTGAAAAAATACGCCGAAAAAAAAGTGAATAATTCTCATGGATAAACGGCCCTCTTTGCATATTTCAATGGGATGTCATGTCAGGGTTCTCATTTTTTAACTATTACGTAATAGTAATACAAGCGGGGCAAATGAAAAGTACTCCACTTGGATTACTTATTTTTACCTTCTTTTTTTTACCTGAAAGACAAAACTAAATCAATACTGGTAAGTTTTAAAACTAGATCTCCGAAAGCTGTCCCAAATTAAATTTCAGAAAACAATAATCCATCAAAAAGACACGAATTTTTTTTTCAAAAACCTTCTGCACCAAGTTTTATTGTAAAATTAAAACTATTTCTCGATAACAAATCTATGTTTTCTAACCGTGATTTTTTGCACATAACTTTAGTATTTAATCGTGATTAATTAACATGCATTATTGCCTCATTAAATCACTTAACTATAATAAATTTAATAGTTTAGTGTAAACACTGACGCGAATAAATTTTTGCCCCATTTATATACAGGCTAACAATATTAGAACTCCAATTTAAACCGTTTAAAATAATTTTCCTCAGTATATTCTCTTATTTTATTTTAATAGTAATTTTAATAAAATGTATAGCTAATTATTTTTATCTGAGTCCATCCTTAACAAATATTGCACAATGATAAATATACACAAGTACAAAAGAGATGGAATCTTTTTCAGTGCACATTTAATTTAAAGTTAAACCTCAAATAACAAAAAAAAAAATTAAAAAATTATACGCTAACTAATTTTAACAAACATTACAACTATTCAATCTATTGGGCCCATGCACAGGGGCATACCTTACCTAGTTTTAAAATAGAGGATGAAGAAAATGGTAATCATGTAAAATATGCAGTATAACATACAAAATCTGTACCTACTGTTATGAAAAATAGTGTTAGGCAATTAAGTGTCGTAATTACTAATTTAGAGTTTTGAATCTGGTAGTGCTATTTTTTCTAGTTATCTTCAATAATTGTTACAGGGAGGAGTGAGGGAGTATGAGTTGACTTGTTGACGAAAACAAAATGGCCATGTGGTAAGAAGTGACAAGAGGAATAGGATATTCCTCAGCAGTTTATATGTAATATTTTATTATTTCTAGTCTATCTGGATGAATAATCACCGCATCATATTGATAATGACCTGTTTGATCAATGATCAAAAATTAAACTATTGATATTGATGTCCTTTCGGTAAACGTGTAGGAAAAAAAAATCCGACATTTGTGGAATAAGGATTTCCAAATACAGATAAAATTTACGGTTAAGGAAGATCAGATACCTGTCGTTTTGGGTGTGGGGTGCGACGGGGGGAGGGGGAGTTGATTGTTTAATTACAGATTTTTGGTGCTTGAACAAATACTTTCTTTGACTAGTAGGCTAATATCAAACAATAAGTACAATAGAGGAATCGAAATTAAAATGGATACAAATTAATCATGTCCAATTTTTATGTTTATGCTGTCTCTCTAATGTGTTGGTTAAGGAAAACTTACTCTCACACACACATGCCGTATGCATCAAATTTAATGATTTTAATGCCCATACTCAATAGTTTTAAAAAGCTAGTTTTATAGGTAGTACTAAAAACTGTGAATGTTATTTTTATGGGTGATAAATAAACATGAAGTATATCTTTTTTACTATTCTTTTGCTTTCCTTAATCATAAATCCATTGTAATGGAAAATTAATGTTTTTTATTCTAAATTTGACTTTCCTTTTAACTTTTTATTTCACACTAATAACAAAGTGATAAAAAGTTTATTACATAAAAATGGATAAATACATGCATTTTTCTTTTTGATTGATTAATTTTGAGAAAACTTCAATTGGGCTGTGAGGAGTGTGGATGCTCATACCATGTACATTAACAAACTTGTATTCATTTTTTTGGTCAAATTAAGATCTATTCAATTAAATATCATGGGGACCTACTTCATTCAGTAGTTTTGTCCATCAATACGCAAGTGTTTATTGTGGAGACCCACCCGAAAGTTCGCCCCACTGGTTTTGTTTGTTTTGCTGTCATATGTCTAGTTATTTTATTTATTATTATTAATATATCAAGGTCCAGCTATATATATGATGATATAATATTATTATATAATGATTTAAAATCTTATAATGTAATGGATTGTACATGGTACCACCGTAAGGGTCATTTCAAATTTTCAACCACGGAAACTATGTTTCTCTCCTATTTTTTTTCCTTTTGTGGGGTGACAGCACAGGTGGGAGTGTTAAAAGGTATATTATGTCATGTGTCAGTACCTTTATTTCATGAAAAAGGTTGCAAAATCTTCTTCTTCTTTTTCTACTGGACGGTGTACGTATATACTCCGCACGAGCCTAACACTTTAGATTATAATGTATTTATATATATGTAATTGTATTTGAATAGTGATAATATATATATATAAACTATGTTCAAAACACGATTAATATAACATTTTAGTTTGTGCTCCGTATCTAAAACTTTATTATATTAGTGTTTGGTATGAATACAAAGTTGGCAAAAATTTATTAATACTTTTTAAAAGAGAAGACTTGTTTAAAAGGAAACTATTTTCCTCTCTTTGAGATAAAATAATAACAATGTTTAAGAATCAGTTGATACTTTAAATTTTAATTCGATTAATTTAAAGGTGTAAAATACTTATTATTTTTTATCAAATTTTGATTTGGATAATTCTAATTCAAATTATTAAATTAATTTTACATGTTTAAAACCAAATAAAGTAGAAATTTGATTTTCAATTTAACCGAAGAAATACTATGTTTTGATTTTTGGTAAATATTCTCGGTTTAGCTCATTTTTACTTGTCATGTTGTCTTTTGCATGGTTTTTTGAGGAAACGTCAATTAAAATTATAATTTGACTAATTTACCTTATTCATCATTTAATATTCATTTGATATTATTTTTTCTTTTACGACATTAATCTCTTTTCACATTTATTAGAGTAAGAATAAAAATGATAAAGTAATTAAATTTTATCTTATTTTAAAATATAAATATTTTAAATATATTTATTTTAGTAAACGTAACAAATAAATGACATGGCGGAATAGCAAATACAACAGTTCAATATCTAGATTAGATCTCAGGCTAATATAAAAAAAAGTTTGTATGGTTTGGCTACCTAACGTTTTGAAGAAAAGCAATAATATGAGATCCATGTTTTTTGTTGTACAATAATTTCATTTGCTCCCACTAATAGGTTGATACACATGTGGCAATGAATCCATCATTATTGACTTAATGGACTACTTTGGAAATTACACGAATATTGTTTGATTTTTTAATATGGGGTGCACTTTTTTTTTTTTGACATTATTAGTGTGCACTGTTTTTATGCATATATATATATATATGTACTATGTTCAAAATACGATTAATACAACATTGTAGTTTGTGTTCCGTATCCAAAACTTTATTATATTAGTGTTTGCTACGACTACAAAGTCTGCAAAAATTTATTAATTCTTTTTAAAAGAGAAGACTTGTTTAAAAGGAAACTATTTTCCTCTCTTTGAGATAAAACAATAGCAATATTTAAGCATCAGTTGATACTTTCAATTTTAATTTGATTAATTTAAAGGTGTAAAATACTTATTATTTTTTTATCAAATTTTGATTTGGATAATTCTAATTCAAATTGTTAAATTAATTTTACATGTTTAAAGCGAAACAAAGTAGAAATTTGATAAACACGATTAATATAACATTGTAGTTTGTGCTCCGTATCCAAAACTTTATTATATTAGTGTTTGCTACGAATATAAAGTCTGCAAAAATTTATTAATACTTTTTAAAAGAGAAGACTTGTTTAAAAGGAAACTATTTTCCTCTCTTTAAGATAAAACAATAGCAATATTTAAGCATCAGTTGATACTTTCAATTTTAACTCGATTAATTTAAAGTTGTAAAATACTGATTATTTTTTATCAAATTTTGATTTGGATAATTCTAATTCAAATTGTTAAATTAATTTTACATGTTTAAAACGAAACAAAGTAGAAATTTGATTTTCTATTTGAACGAAGAACTACTATTTTTTAATTTTTGGTAAATATTCTCGGTTTAGCTCATTTTACTTGTCATGTTGTCTTTTGCATGGTTTTTTAAGCAAACGTCAATTAGAATTGTAATTTGACTAATTTACCTTATTAATTATTTGATCTCCATTTACTATTATTTTTTCTTTTATGACATTAATCTCTTTTCACATTTATTAGAGTAAGAATAAAAAATTAAAAAGTAATTAAATTCTATCTTATTTTAAAATATAAATATTTTAAGTATATTTATTTTAGTAAACATAACAAATAAATGACATGGCGGATTAGCAAATATAACAGTTAAATAGCTAGATTAGATCTCAGGCTAATATAAGAAAAGAAAGGAAATTGTATGGTTTGACTACCTAACCTTTTGAAGAAAAGCAATAATATGGGGTCCATATTTTTTGCTATACAATAATTTCATTTGCTTCCACTAGTGGGTTGATACGCATGTGACAATTTTTTTTTTCTTTTCTTTTTCCCCACCTCATTTAGGAGGATTTATAGTGTTTCCACACTTCCCCTCTAGTGTGACTCGAACCCAAGACCTACCGGTCGTGGGTGGAGGTGCTTAACCACTGAGCATGTGACAATGAATCCATCATTATTGACTTAATGGGATACTTTAGAAATTACACGAATATTGTTTGATTTTTTAATATGAGGTGCACTTTTTTTTTGTCATTATTTATTTTTTTAATATGGGGTCCACTTTTTTTTTTATATTACTTTATTTTGTTAATATTGGTTTTTTTTTTGGAACAGACGACGATCCACTGTATATAGAAATTGATGTCTCTATATAAAACTTCTAAAGAACCATGTTTTTGGTTCTTGCAAAAGCTGAAACCTATCCTGGAGGTACTTTTCCATAATATAGGGGATTGGGGAAGGAGAAAAGAGGATAATAAGAATCAAATTTGTAACTATTTTGAAAAAAATAATCACTAAATACTTACTAGACTATAAAATTTGGTCATTTTTGCACAAAACTGAAAAAACTTTCTTTAGTAACTTTTGATTAAAAGAAATTTTTGATAGTTTCATATATATCGGATTTGCAAACAAGTAGAACCTATCTCATGATTTTGGAAATACTCCTTTATAACATGTTTAGTCAAGCTTCTGGAAAGTCATAAATTCAAGCTTCCGGGAAGTCATAAATGTTTATTCTTTTATTTTTAAAAAATGATTATTTTAGGGTGCGGTGTTTGATAATATTTTTAGAAAATAGAGAAGTGTATTTGAGCCGCAGCAGAAGTTATTTTCAAAAATTGAAAAAAAGTAATTTTTCCCTAAAGGACTTTTGGAACCTTAGCCAAGTATAAATTGATGTTCAAATATTGGCAAAAGTATTCTTTAAATTAATTAGTCAAACACAAATTGCTACTTTAATTTCTAAAAGTACTTTTCAAAATAAATATATTTTAAAAATTTAACCAAACAGGCTAGAAGATTTTTCAAAAGGGAATATGAGAAGGAGGGGCTCAATATCTGTTTTAGATAATAAATTGCAAAGTGTTACCCCGCATCCCCTTTTGTTTGTCCAATTTACATTTTGTACTCCCCTTACTAAAATAAAAAATTACCTGATATAACTAACTTATACACTGTATTTACCATACATAAGGATATTTTCACAGAATTACCAAACATAGCTACGCTTTGTATTTTATAGCAAATCCCTGAACTCGACTGCTCCTCTCCAAGAGCAATAGAGCTCCTGCGAATGGCCATCACTGGTCAACCACAACACCGTGATCCTTCCCCCTAGCTCTGGCAACGTTCCGTCAACCAATCACCGGAATATCTCAAAATTTCACCATCTCTTCCTCTTACCCTTCTCTACAAGAATTCACAACTCGTTATTTTAATTTCCCATGAAACGGCGTAGGTCTGAGAAAAACTGAAGATAACCGAATTTTCTTTTTCAACTTTGTTGAGTTCCTGCCACTTTCTCATTATTCTTATTGTTTTTTTCTTGTTTGTTTTCATGTAAGGGCAGCAGACATCACCAGCTTTTTTTCATTGTTTGGGTGACTTTCTTGCTTGGCCAGAGAACGCCATCTCCGGTGAACTTTCGTCTCTTCTGTGCTATGGAGTCGCATAGAGTGATATAGTAACTATGTGTATTTCTGTATTTCAATGCACCACACTTGTATCTCATAAAAATACAAGTGATACACTGAAATATAGTGACATATAAGTGTATGTTATGTATCTTCAATGGAGGACGCGAGTATGTTGTATGCAGTATAGATCTAGGTCTTCTTCTTCTTTGTATATATCTTCACTGTATTTCGTTGTATGAGAGAGAATACGTCGAACGGGCGCATACAGCCTATCGTGATTGTATACGTCGATACAACAAAATTAAGCGAACGCATAAAACCTATTCAAGCTTATAACAAATGAACACTCTACGAATGAATATAAGTGACATTAGACACTGCTAAAAAACTGCTAAAAATCGACGGACAAAAAACCGACGGAAATCCGACTCACTGCGTCGGTTTTTTATATTTCTAATTTTTTTAATTATTTTAATTAGAAAACCGACGGACGACGTCGATTTTTTTGGTAGAATTTTAAAAATATATTTCCGTCAAAATAAACCGACATCCCATGTCGGTTTTATTATAATAATAATAATAATAATAATTAATATAAAAATGACGGACGACGTCGATTTTATTTTAAAAATATTATAAATAATATGCAATTCATTTTGTTTTTTAAAAAAATAATAAACAATTTTTTTTGAAGAAACCGACGGACAGGGTCGGTTTTTTTTTTTTTTTTTTTTTTTTTTTTGGATCAAAATCTGGTCAAACGTGCGGAAAAAACTAACGGATAGGGTCGGTTTTGTCTGTCGGTTTTTCTTTAAAATGATAGCAGACGGGTTGTATACCCATTTCTGCTCCTCTTCCAAATTAAAACCCCCCATTCCCCCAAACCCTACCCGCCGCCCCCCTCCCTTCCGCCCAGCCCCGCCGCCTGCGCAGCCCGTCCCCACCTACCCCAAACCCATTTTGAAGTTAATAAATTGAGGTTAGTTTCTCTTAAATTAGGGCATTTAAAATTCTTTTAATTTTAGTTTTATTTGTAGATTTTAGGCCTAATACTAGTCTATTTAGCTTTGTTAAACATCATTTGCAATGTTATTAATGTTGAATTTGTGAAAAAAAATGTAAACTTTATTTCACTAGTTTACTTGTCATTTTTTTTTTTTTTTGGCTTGAGATTGTGCTATATTTCATGTTCATTGTCAATGTATTTGTGTTAGCTTAGTTATCATTCTTTGTAATATTATTGATGTTGAATATGTGCAAAAATATATACTTTAATTATTTGACTAGGTTTTTTTTTTGTTTGTTTGATTGTGCTTTTTGTTAGAATTCCATAAGTTATTAGAATTGTTATTGATCATTCCAAATTAGAATTGATTGAGATTGTGCTTTTCAAAGTTAGAATTGTTAAGTTATAGTATTTCTATAACCTCAATACTAAAATGTAGATTTTAGTTCTCTAGATTTACTTTTCAATTTTTAGAATTAGTTGGAATTGTGCTTTTCAAAGTTAGAATTATTAAGTTATGTTAGAATTATTAAGTTATAATCTTTCTATAACCTCAAAACTAAAATGTAGACTTTATTTGACTAGATTTACTTTTCAATTATTAGAATTAAAGTTAGAATCCATAAGTTCGTAAAGTTAGAATTGTTATTGAGAATTCAAAGTTAGAATTAGTTGGGATTGTGTTTTTCAAAATTATATTAAAGTTAGAATTTATAAATTATTAAAGTTAGAATTGTTATTGAGAATTCAAAGTTAGAAGTGGTTGGGATTGTGTTTTCTTAAGTTATATTTTAAGTTCGAATTTTTAAGTTATAATATATTTCTATAACCTCAATAATTTGTGGGTATATTTTTGTAGATGGATCGTATGTGGATGTATAATATGAATAATAGTAATCGTGTGGGTGTACATGATAAATTTGTTGAAGGTGTTGATGGGTTTATCATACATGCAATGACACTTCACCCTTTTCAAAATGAAGGGGTAATTAGGTGTCCTTGTCCTTGATGGCCCAAGGAACAACTTAAGTCGCCTTCGGTCAGGATTGCGAGGTGAAGGGTCTTCTCGACAAGCCGAGGGAGTTGATGGTGTTCAGGTCGCAACTATGGCGCAGCAAATTGCTGAACTTAATAGGAAATTAGTTGAGACTGAGGCAAAAAGAGTTGAGGAAAGTAACACCATGAAAGCGAGCCTTGAATCGCTAATGACACAAGTTCAAAGCCACATTGCATGTGGACAATTTGGTGTGCCCCCTTCTCCCCCCCCCCCCCCCCCCCCCCCCGACCCAGAAGATGATGATGGCGGTGATTACGTAGCCCGGACACCGGATGATCAGTTGTAGTAGTTTGGATTTAATAATGGATTTATGTTAAAACTAGTTAAGGGTACTTTTGGTTGGACATTTAAATATTTCTGAACTTTGAAGGTCTATTTAGATTGTATTTGATGTGTTTAGATAGTGTTTGATGTGTTTTATTATTACTTAGGGTGATTTTATGTGTTGTAGCTCTTTTAGAATTTATTTGGAGCATTTTAATGCTAGTTTTGAGCAGCTTTTGGTACTGGTTTCTGAGCAGTTTTTGGTACTGGTTTCTGTGCAGGTGTGGTTGCAGAAAATGCATGATTTGCATGCAGGAAATTTTCCAGAAAACCGACGCAGTCCGTCGGTTTTCTGGAAATTAATTTTGCAAATTTTCCAGAAAACCGACTCTGTTGGTCGGTTTTCTGGAAATTAATTCTTAAATTTTATGAAAAAACTGACGCACTGTGTCGGTTTTTTAATTAAAATAAAAATATTTATATAAAAAACCGACGCAGTGCGTCGTTTTTTCCTTAAAATATATATTATTTTTATATAAGATAAAAAATCAGAAATTAATAAAACCGACTCTGTCCGTCGGTTTTTTTTTTTTTTTAAATTATTGAATAAAACCCGACGGACTACGTAACCGACGCAGTCCGTCGGAAAAAACCGACGTGGTCCGTCGTTTTTCAAAAAGCGAGGCTATGAAAACCGACGGACCTTAAAGGGTCGGTTTCCCGTCGGTTTCATTAAAAAAACCGACGCTGGCCGTCGGTTTCGTCATTCGGTTTTTCCCCTTTTTTTAGTAGTGAGAGCGAATGAATACAAGTGATACAAGTTGGTAACAATTGATACATTAGAGTGAATGAATACAAGTGAAATTAGAGTGAATGAATACACGTGATACGAGCTGGTAACGATTGATACCGTAGAGCGAATGAATACAAGTGAAATTAGAGCGAATGAATACACTTGATACAACCATTATGCACACACGAATACAGACTGCTAGCTGCTAGCAGCTGGCAATGGATATCGAAACTGTAGCTGCGCCTAGTAATTAGCTCACAAACTATATTGCTTTGTGAAATTTTCTCATATCAAGTATATATTTTACTAAGTTATCTATATTGATGGTAATTTAAAAATCTAAATTTGATTACTAGTACTCCAATTAGTTTGGAAATGATCACTTAATGATAAGGGTAAAATTTAAGAGTTTTGGGTTAAAATTGTCCCTTATCTATGGGAGTAGGTTCATTTTGGTCCCTCAAATATAACGCTAAGCATATTTAATCCCTTAACTATGCTAAAGTGAGGCACCTTTGGTTCCCCTAATAGAACTCGTTTAAAAAGTAACAGTGCTAAACCCATGTGACACTCATGTGACTCGTAAAAGGCTAAACCCATTGGACAAAATGCAAAGTAGAGTAATGGCATTTCTCTAAAAATTGCAATTCATATAAGATATTAGCAAAACAACTCATAATATTTGGATCATATGGTTGGTAACCAACTCTTAAATAGTAATCTGGCAGCACACATGGAACCGTTCCACTTATTTTGGAAGCATGTGAATATAAAGTTATTTTTGTTAAATATTAAAAAAATTAAAATTCTTTTTAACAACTGTTATAAATTATCTTAATTGTGGAACCACTCCAATTTTTTTTTCGGAAGCATATGAATGCAAATTTTAGTATATTAGATAAAGTTTCTGCCTTTTTTTAAAAATCAGCTTCTTCTTCTTTCAGCCAATTGAAGCTTTCTACAGAGAAGCTAGGGATCTTTTCGGTGAAGTGTTTCTTCATATGAAGTTGGGGAGAAAGGCGAACGAGTTTAGTATTTTTGTCCGATGGATTTAGCCTCTTACAAGTCACGTGAGTGTCACATAGGATTAACACCGTTACTTTTTAAACGAGTTCTATTAGGGGAACCAAAAGTGCTCCACTGTAGCATAGTTAAGAGATTAAATATGCTTAGCGTTATATTTAAGGGACCAAAATGAACCTACTCCCATAGATAAGGGATCAAATATGCTCACGGTAATATTTGAGGGACCAAAATGAACCTACTCCCATTGATAAGGGACAATTTTAAGCCAAAACTCTAAAATTTAAAAATAAATAAATCTCTCCCTATTTGCTAAAGTGGACAAGTTAAAAAGAAAATCTATTTTTAACATTGTGAGGCCCTGTAATATTTTATAACTAGTCAAGACTCATTTCAGGATAACAAAGTGTTTGAAATATATTAATAATGGATAGAAGAAACAATATGATGACTTAAACTACCCAAAATGGACAAAATAAAACTTCACAGGACCTGAAAAATTGTGTGGGATAAAACGGAATAATTTCATTGTTATAGTTGCGTGTCACACAACACTTAGAGAAAATCCTAGATTAGCTTGGCACTAGGGGCGGATCCACCCTTTAGGGTGGGGTGGCATGGCACCCCCTAGATTAATAATTTTTTACATATATTTATGTTGTAATTAGCTTAAATTAGGTTAAATATTTGATCCTGCCACCCCCAGTCGTAAATTAAACAAATGTGTCATGGCTGGTAGACACAAGTTTGAATCTATCTTGAACATTTTTCGACTCCCGTTTTTCTTTGTGATTTTTACTTCCTTTGTACCAGTAATTCCCTTTTCGGCTCTCCTAATTTTCTATTTATCTTTTTATTAATTATATTGCCTGTCCTCTTTTCTATTATTTTATTTGTGTTCTCTAGAGAGAACACACAAATAGAAACTTCAAAATCTCTTAAATTAAGCATTTCTCTTAATTTCAAATCTATGAGTATTTAATCAAAAAACTTGGCTCTCAATGGGAATTTTGGATTGAGATCAAAATTCATTTTTAAAAAAAAATAATTTCTTTTGTTTATTACTCCCTCCGTCCATGTTTACTTGTCTATATTTGACTTGAGACACTCTTAATAAGCAATAAATAAAATGAGAAATGAATTGGAGTATTTAATGATAAGGGTAAAATAGGTATAAAATGGTAAATTATGTCTTGGTTTTTCAAACTATATAACTTACAAGTAAAAGTGGACATATATTTTTAGTATAATGGACAAATAAAAATGGACGGAGGGAGCATATTATAAAAATTTATGCTATTCTGTAATTGTTAAATTCAATTTAAATCACTTTACTACTTAAATTGTGATGAAAATTTCGTAAGCACTGCTTAGAAAAAACATGAAATTTATGATTTATTTTTGAGAACTTGTAGTTTATCTAATTCTACATTTACTTATGGGGTGTATTTACCTATTGAAGAGTTTTTCTATTTTTTTTTTTAATTTTGATTGGTATAATTCCCTTATTGAAAATGTTATTTCACTTGTGCAAATTCATTTTTTAATATACATAAGAGATGCAAGTCCCTTGGTGAAAATGTTAATTTTACTTCTGTTGTTAATAGGTGTGATTCCTTGTTTAAGATGCTAATTATGTTCGTTTCTTGATTTTTGAGATGTAATTTTCATATTTGTAAATAAAAAAAAGCCTATTAAGTTGACCCGAATAAACTAAAAAGAGATGGATCCGACCCAAATACACGTTCCTAACAAGATATACATTAAAGAAAATTGTGACACCCGTCACCTTCAAATCCTAGATCCTCTGCTTGGCACTATGGTTGTGCGAGGCATAGGGTGTCACCAGGGTCTTGAACATTGCAAAATATATAAGGCATGTCAGAGAAAGAAAAATTACTTTTTCCTTCAACGTTTTTGAGAGTTTTGGAGAAGAAAATGGACTTGGGGCTTCACGAATTGACCTAAGGAAGAACTCAATTATAACTACGCTACTTCTAGTTGATTAAAGCAAGAACCTTCAAGGATTAAGAAGGGAAATTACAGACTTCCCATCTAATCCTAAAAAACTAAAGGAGAGGTGAATTTAGAGTTTTTTTTTTTTAATAATTTATAAAAGGTAAAACATGATTCTTTACCTTTCTAAGAGTAATAGTGGAGTTTAAGGAGCGCATTATGTTAACTACTAAATTATCTAAACCATGAATTATATGAATCCTAGCCTCATGGATAAAATTTTGTTGAGTTACTAGTTAAAGCTTAAATCTTTAGACATGTATTAATTGCTATTGACCCCGGATGCCATGTGAGCGTGAATTGAGTATTGGAATCACTTGAAGAACATGAACGCAGTAAGCTCATAGATCAAGTTAATTTAATACTTATTTACTAATGAAAATTTAACAAAACCTATGTATTCCACAAGTTCAATAATTGTCAAAGATATTGTTGTCTTGATTTAGCTATCAGACCACCATTGAAGTCTCAAGTAAGAGAGTATGAGTCCTCCATGCATTGCTATCCATTTTTCATGACCTTTGTGATTTTACTCAGCTTTCAGAACATTACATATTTACACGAATTAGGAATCACTATAGATTGTGTGCATTCATTGTCATATTTATGTTTTGTTTTGATTCAGCTACTTCTGTGAACTCAGACGGAAAGAGTAATTATCCTCCCTTTGCGTGAGTGCCCCAAAAATCATGGTTGCAAGAATTAGGAATGAGGTGATCCTCCCCAACATGTTCTGATAGATCTCACATGGGCAGACCATATCACAAAATTATTTTTCACGAAATCATATCCTTTTAGAATTATTTCAACATTCATGTCACGTTGATGAGAAATATTCAGTTTATATTTCAACTTATAATCTAGTTACAGTTTTTAACATGCAGCCTTCAGTTGTCAATTTACAGTCTTAGTATCTGTATATGCCATTTTCCAGCCTTATATGATATTTCAGACTTCCTTAGTATTGTGTTCATTTTTATCAGAGTCTCGCTCAATTTTATTGAAAAGATAGCCTATGAGACTTGATATATTACTATTGGTACTTAATTCGTGAGGGTCTGCTTTTATTTTTTGGATGCAAGTACAATGGCCGACATTCCCGGCACGAGCAAATAGGTTTAAAGTCTAGCTCAAATCATATCACGCCCCGAACCATGGCCTATAGGCGTAACACGACACTCGATGCCTGTCAGCATGTGACCGAGCGAACCAACTGGCTGGCTGAATCAATATGTGATATCAAGACATACTAAATGCGGAAATAACACTAACACATGTTGATCTACTAAAAGTCTGACTGAAATATCATAAATGCGAAAATATTGAATAGGCCCGGAATCTGAATAAGTAGCCGACAAGGCTAACAAAAAAAAAAAAAAAAGCCTGCTAAGCATCTGACTGATTGCAATTATAGTCTATGAAGCCTCTAAAGAACCGAAAATGCTAACTGTCTGCCGGGACAAGGCCCCTAGCATACCTGACTAACTGAACTACTATAAAGACTGAGAAAGGAATAATGCTTCGAAAGACTGGGGCTCACCACTAGTTGATATGAGATGTCCTAGCAAGCAGAGTCGTCAACCTGTAAATCGTTACTTGCATCGCGAGTTGCATTCCCCGAGCAAAAAGGGATATCAACACATTTGAATTGTACTGAAATGTAAAGCAACTGAAAGAAAGAACTGTAAATACTGAAAATGAAACTGAACTGATAACAGATAACTGAACTGAACAAGGAAGTAAAGATATGAATACTCCTTGTTCTGAATGGAGAATAACCTCTACTATGTAATGAACCATACTGGGGTCCGTAATCCTTTGTAACTCATAGAATAGGTATTTCAAACAATGCACCATGGGTTGTGACATGGCGGGCAGCATCACCTACTACCAGGCTATATCTCAAACAATGCACCATGGTTTATAATATGGTGGGCAGCATCATCCATTACCAGGCTATGTATCATAATGCACCATGGTTCATAACATGGCGGGCAGCATCATCCACTGCCAGGCTATATATATATGTAACAATGCACCATGGTTCACAATACGGTGGGTAGCATCATCTACTACCAGGCTATGTATCATATCATCATGCACCATGCTTCATAACATAGCGAGTAGCATCATCCACTACCAGGCTATGTACGTGCTATCTGCTTTAGCTACACGCATATACACATAAAGGTGATAGTCAACCGACACTCATGGACCTATAAAGCAATGTATCACAAAAGCATATTTAAACATCACTTTTCATGTTATTGAAGGCATTCTTGGATTTAGACATGCTTTTCAATTGACACAATTACACCTTTTAAACACTATATAATTTCGTGAATCCTGTCATGAGTTCATAAACTATAGAGTCATCATATTTCTACCTTTTTCAAGAAGTATCATAAGTTGAGGAACCTTCATATCATTGTTCTAACATGGATACTGAGCATTACTATCCTGAGACATGGAATCACTGATTGTTTATAGAATTTAGAAAATTAACTATTCATAAGCTTCTGGGTTTTCATAACTGAGACTCATGGGATATCAAGCACAAGTCTATATTGATTACGTACTGAGTTCACAACGTTCGAAATGAAAGTCATGAATGAGTTACGAAACTACATCATCTGGAGAATAGAAGCTTTGCAACTATTCATAGAACTAAGACATAACTATGTTTCTGAGGCAAATCGTAATAGTCATAGAAGAACGTGGCGTAGGGAGAATCATCAACATTCCCAAACGTAGAAAGTTAGCCTCACATACCTTAATTTTGGCCTTTTAGCGTATTACAGCGTTCGTCACCCCTTTCGACTTTAATCTAGAGCAATACACGTCAAAGGGAATCAATATTAGTAAGAATACTCATGCTTTGATCATCTAAGCATTTTATCAAACACCTTGTGAGCATAAAGCTCCACAACCCTCATTAATGGTGTTTCTTTATCCAATTACTCAATCTCTTGCTTCTAGGTGATTATACAATCTCAAATAGGTATAATTAACATCATTCTTCATCACCCATATGATTACAACAACCCTAAGTCAACAATCCCAACCATACGATAGTTCATACGTTTCTTACTATTAACCCATAAACTTATCTCTCAAGGACTTAGAGTCCATAATCACCAATTCAAAGCTATAATCGATTGGAATAGGAAAGTCTTACATACCTTATTAGCATCAAAACCCAAAGGAAAAAATCCAAACTTTTGATGAAGAACTCCAATTCCTTCACTTGAACCTTTGAGAAGGATTTTCTTGAAAACCTTAGGATTGTAGAGTAGGATTTTGCTTAGAATTCATTTATAATCGTTAGAATTACTTAGAAGTACATGGAAGAACCTTACCTTGATGTGGGAGGATGAGGAGATGAGAGAAAATTCGTGCTAGGTTTGAAGAAGTGAAGAATGGAATGAAAAATCAAGAAACCGCACTTAAAAGTTGCAGGGATCGCATGTCAAGGAGGACGTTTTGCGTGCCCAGCAGCGTACGCTGCCTGCGCGCACACGGGCACGTGCACACAATGGACCTTTCTTCGTTGTCCGTCTGCATGAGACATAGCCTTGGGATGTCAGTCTGCACGCGTTGCATGCCCGTGGATGGCACCACTGATAGCTCTTTAGTAAAACGTGAATAACTTTTTGTACATAACTCCGATTGACCTGATCCTTATATTAATGGAAAGGTATTTCAAAACACTTCTATACCTCCCATCTAAGTTCCGTTATGTCCCCATATTATGGGTCAAACCTGATCCCGAAAGTACGGGGTGTTACAACTTACTTGCCAGTTACTATGATAGGAGCCCAATATTTATCATATTGTTTTGGACTTTTAGTATTTTAGGAAATTCCACAAGGATAATATGTTTTTAGTGTTCTTAGAGACTCATGACTTAACATAGTGAGCACTTATGAATTTCAATCTCAATTTTTGTAGTCATTTTTAGACCTTATTGATTTAGTATTATCAATTACATAGGACGCTCTAGTTAACTCAGACGCACGACTTTCTAGTTAACTCATATAGTTCATGTGATATCATCTATCATGTTAGATGGTTCAAGACTCACTAAATAGGCAAGTAGTGTTGGTTGTCAATTATGTCCAACTTAATATTGGGGTGTGACAAACTGGTATCAGATCTGCTAGATCATTACAAAAACTGAAATTAACTTAGAGTTTCGTCTCTAAATCATTGCTAAATTACTCGTAGCTAACAATTTTTTTGATAATCTATTGTTAATCCATCGCTCAATAGAATTAGCAATGGATTTGTAACGACCCGTTTGGTCGTTATTGCGTTTTTAACGTTTTTTCCCCGTTGACTCATCCCCGAGCCTTGTTAGTACTATTTTGACCTGCAGTGACCGGTGGCACAGTTCCCTAGGCATTTTTTTGGGTTTTGGAATGATTTTTAGAAATTTGGTCATAAAGCGAAAACCGTTTGACTCGAAGTTGACTTTTGAGTAAACGTGCCCGTAATCGAATTCCAACAGTTCCATTAGGTCCGGGGGGTGATTTATGACTTAGTGGTATCATTGGTTTGGTTGCCGAAGGGTTTAGGTGTGATTTGGGTCATTAGTTAAGAAACTGGTTAAGTTAGAATTGGAGTTGACCACGGTCAACATCGGGTCAAGATGCTCCCGTGTCGATGTTTTGGAAGTTCCAATAAGTTTGTATGATGATTTTGGATATGTCCACAAAGTTCTGTTAGATTCCGATGAGTTTTGGATAAGTTTGGGTTGTATGGTGATTGTTTTCGGTTTCGACGTCGATTTGAACATAAAGGGTACTATATTGAGAAAACGGCCTTTGATTCGTATTTTGACTGAACCATTATATATGTATCGTAATTTTGGAACCATAGCAATTGAAATCATCAAGTTTCGACATCGTATGAGGGATTTATGGTCATTTTACTAAGAATTGGGTTTCCAGATTTTTCCAGATTAATTACGAAATTGCCACTGAATTCGTATTTAAAAATCTGCACTATTCCAAATATTGAAACCAACATATCTCCTTCATTGTAAGGTCAAATGGAGTGATTCAAAACCCTAACTTGACTGGAATTTCACAAGGAATCCATTGGAGGCATCAAAAAAGAGTTTAAGAATCGTTTGGCACAAGAAACGAGGCATAACAGCTGGGTGTTTTTGGTTATTAATGTTGTTGGAGTTTTCCTAATCTTGAATGTTTGGGTTTGGGAGAATTCAAGGATGTTCTTCAAGTTTCTTCCACGAGGTAAGGTCTAAACCATAATCTAAGTATTTCCCTTTGATTCATTCTCTTGGTTTAAGCTTTAATCCATGATTTCTAAAATAGGAAATTGAGGTTTTTCATGAAGAAGGTTTAATGGGTCCTTCTTGAGAAGTTCATAAAATTGGTTAGACTTCGTAAGTTGCTTTAAATGATGAAATTGATTGAGTTTATGCTAGATTATGATGTATATAAGGTTGTTAATCATATATCTTCTATTATTAGTGTTAGATTCTTGAATCTAGAGTTAGGGTTTATACCCAAAATTAGGGGTTTTTGCTTGGATTTTGAAATTGGATGAATCCTTGAGTTAATTTAGCAATTAGTTGATGATTTTGATCACCTAGTGTTTAATTGGATATTTTACCTGCGAATTTCTTGTTTTGACCTTATGGGCCCCGTTTTCCCAAATTCTAGGGTGGGGTTTTGACCTAAATTGAATGATAACAATATTAGTATCGATCTTCATGATTTCTTATATAGATTTCGAATATGCCTAGACTTTCTTGATCTCTAGGCTCAGCGGAATGGCAAGGTTAAATGGTGATTATTGGTGTTTGCTGTTTGGCCATCCTGGTAGGTTATGGCTTACCCTTGGTGAGACTTCGTGTAGCAAAGCATCTATTTAGATGATATTGTCGGAGAAAACATGTAAACTTCCGGGTATGAAGTTGGGGTTGTGTTTAGTATTTCTGCACTTTATCTTATATGGATGATTTGAAACTTATTCTATATTTATTTCTTCCGCCTTTACTTGAATTGGTTATGTTGGGATAAGGGTTTCCCTATCACGGTGGGAATGATAGGTGCCCGCACGGCCTAGTAAAATGGGTCATGACAAGTTGGTATCAGAGCCTTAGGTTACCTGGTCTATAATACAAGAGCGTGTCTAGTATGGTCTTGTGGATCGGTACGATGAGCTCTGTACTTATCTGCGAGAGGCTATAAGACATTTAGGAAACTTCCAATTCTTTCATTCTCTCGTGTGACTTCATTCAAATTGGTATCTAGTCAATTTCAATTGGTATCTGAACTTTCTTATCTTAATCACCCACGGAGGGTGGACACTCATCCTTAAATTCTTATGCGATGGTTGATCTATGGCGTGTTTGTGGGTTGGGTCCGAGATATGTTATTCTGATTCAGGAAAGTGATCAAGTTGAGTCCTTAGTTATGGCTTGAGGATTCAATTGTGTGGGTCGCGATTAGACTCGGTTGTTGTACGGAGTCGCGATTAGACTCGTTTATTGTGAGAGTTCGTGAGAAATGGGAAGGATAGTTCAGAGGGTTACAGGGTCTCCATGTTTTAATAGTGGGTTGCTCGATGATATGATCGGTTTGACTTCAGCTTCGTCAAGGCTTTATGATGGTATGCGTGGCACTGGTGAACCAATGGCGGGTTGACGATTCAGCAACAGTAAAGTATTAGACTTTAGTAGGTGAGAACAAGTGTAAGTTCGGTGATGACCATCGAATGTAGGCAAGCGTATTGTGATCGCGTGTAATAAAGAAAAGAAGTTGACAATAAGGACAGGAAGGAAGACTTTGTGGAAAGGTCGTAGCGAAGTGAGACTTCATAGAATATCTTGGACATGAGTACTTTTTGAAAGATTGGGAAGAAAAAAATTGGTATCTGACATGGGCGTTAGGATAAGGTTACGACTGGTGCAAAAAGTTATTCTTGATATGGGCTCATTGATGTTAAAATACTACTCGGTTATTAAGTGAATGTTATGGGCACATCGTTTGATCGGTAAATTGACTGGGTTGTAGACTGATGGAAATGACTTCAATTATGGGCGAATGCGATGAATTAATGACTTGAGGTATTACTAGTTGTTTCACTTAGACTTGAGGAGAAGTATGGATATTGATGTGTGGCTTATCAGGCTTAGAATGGATGAATAGTTTAGAGGATCGAGTGGATTTGAGCGTTTGTTGCTTGATAGTGATAAAAGTGATTTGAAATGAAATACGAGAATTGAAGGATTACAATGAGACATCTTGCGATCGGGTTCAGAAGATTAAGGTTCGTAAGACTGGAGGTGAGGTAATATAGGTACCCGAATAGTGATGTGAGAGCTTGGTTAGCTTACTTTTGACCAGAGGGGACTGTTGACATGCTTCCCAAGGTGATCGGGATTTATTTTGGTGACTTTTTGGAAAAAATTGTCTTAAGCGAAAAAGAGTTGACTCAAAGTTGACTTTTAGGCAAACGGACCTTTTTCAGAAATCCGTCGATTCCGAGAGGTCTGGATGGTCTTTTAGAACTTATGTGTATATCTGGTTTGGTTCCCGATGCACTCAGATACATTTTGAGATATGGGTTGAGAAGTTGGAATTGAGGTATCAGCGTCTGTTGGGAATTCCGAGGCCACGGGTGCGTTCGTAGCGTGTTTTTATGTGGATCTGTGTATGTGGTTTGTGAGCAGATGGCCTCGGGAGTTAGTCAAAAGTTCGGGTTGAGGTGTGAAATGGGAATAGTTTTCTTGTATCTGGTGCCCGCTTTGGCGGCCCCAGTATCGCGACAGCAGTACCGCTGTAGCGGTCGCCCTGCCGCTGAAGCGGTCGGTACCATTTAGGCATGACTGCTGTAGCAGTCATGGGACCGCTGGGGCGGCACCGCTGGAGTGGCCATCTCGTCGCAGAAGCGGTGACAGACAGTTAGTTCATTAAGTGATGGAAGATTAATAGTTGGTATAATGAATATTCTTTCTAGGCTTCTAAATCATGATTTGTTGGTTGGGTTAACTGAGTTAAGTTCGGTATACATTTCGAAAATTGAGTAAGGCAATTCAGGCAAGGACGATTCAGTGGGATACATAAGGATATTAGTGATACTGTTGTGTGATAAGTCGGATTTAGAGAGCGTTCAGTTTAGAGTGGTAAGCGTTAAGGGAACACTAATGTTTAGAGTACGATCCTATCTCCAGATTAATTCGGCTGGTTTGCAAGATTTATGATTATGTGGTATTCGATGGAGTGGATTTGAGGATTGATTACAATATCGATGATCGTGAAGTGATTAGAAAATTGGGAATTGACAAGTCGAGAAAAGGTATGGATGATTATGAATCGATAAGAAAAAGTTACATCTTGGGGATTTCTTGGGTCAGTGTGTATTGTGGTGTCGTTTTCTTGCATTTTCCAGTTGAGGTGTGTTTGTTGCGAGAGCTTAAGAAGCAATTCTACAAGGATGGACTATGTGATATGACAGAGTTCCATCGGATAAGTTTTGTGACCTTCTACAGTGGATGAGTTAGCATGCCTTGAGAGAGAAGATTGTGGAATTCCTTTCATATGAGGACTAGAATTATATTTTTGAGGTGAGACCCAACTCGTGGTGATATTTTATGTTGCAAGTAGTATTGATTGGACAGTTTGGATAAGCGCCTTTGGTTATTAAAGACTTGGGGTGATTGCGTGAGATTTGGAGTGACAGTGTAAGACTGGATACTTTCGGAGAATTTTCGAGCATATCGAGGGGACACTAGGAGAGGTTCAATGATTATATAATTTCTATATGAGGCTTCAGGTTGCGTTAAGGGTGTCAGTGGCGACGAGACAGTCCCGGTCCCGTCCCGTGTCCGGCCCGATCTTGCACCGGACCGTTCCGGTCCCAGTTAAGTATGGGGGAGCGGGAAAAGGGGGTAGGGGGATGGGTAGTGGGATGGACGGGCGCGAAAATCTCGGTCAGTCCCGGTCCGGTACCGGACCGGCTGACTAGTCCCGACCAGCCGAAAGATTTATTTATTTATTTTTTAGTTGATCAGACATTTGACTGTTGGGAGGCCCAAAAAATGTTAACGTTGGGACTCCAAACGGTCTGATTTTCAGCCGTTGGAGTCCCCTTCCCAAAAAAAAAAGAACAAGAAAAATACCCCCAAAGTGTAATAAATTGCATTTTAATACAAATTATCTAAGCTATAAATACCTCTTCTTTTTATTCATTTTCACACAAATCATCCATCAATTATCTCTTTCTCTAATATTTGTTATCAATTATATCTCTCTCTAATATTTGGTGAAATATTATTATTATTATTATTATTATTATTATTATTATTATTATTATTATTATTATTATTATTATTATTATTATTATTATTATTATTTTGGTGAATTGGGCAATATTTGAATTTGGAGCAACTTTCAAGCTTCAAGTAACAAAGTTTCAATTTCAAAGTTTACGGTTACGTCTTCTTTTACGCAGACGTTTGGTGCACTCGTTCCATCCTTTAATTTATTTAATTCTTGCATTTTATTTGTGCCTTTTTATAATTAGTTTTCATATTTTATTTTATTATACTTTGATAATATGTATAAAAAAGTTAAGGTACCGGTCCTAGGTAAAACTGTCAAAATCCCTAACCCTTTTAGCCGTAGTAGTAAGGGTAAATCTTGTTCTTCTAGTAAATCTGGTTCTTCTAGTAAATCTAAAATTCAATTTAGAAATACTGCAGAGGATTTCACTCATGTTGATGAAATTGATTTTTTTTCTCCCCCTGATTTTCCTCCTATTCCAAAAGATTTAGAATTACAAAATGAAGCCTTAGATAGAGCTTATTGTAATTTAGATTTTGATGAATTTGAAAATTTAGAAGTAGAAGAAGGAGAGGAATTAGATTTAAATGAGACGCCTACTAGTCCCGTTACCGAAACTCCATCTCTGACTAAATCTCAGTCTAGAGCTGGTTTCCCCCCTAAACCTCCTACTCGGGGTACGACTAAGGCGCAACGTCCTAGAACTAGTCCCGTATGAAAATTCATGACTTTAAATGATACTAAAACTCAGGCTATTTGTCACAAATGTAAAGGAGTTAAAAAACACGGAAGAGGTGGAGGGGCGGGTGGGACGGGTGGTTTAGATATACACTTGAGAGCACGTGTTAGAAAACTATACTTAGATGCTCGATTAGTAGCCGGACTTAAAAACACACCGACCGACGCTAGTAGTGTCGCTCCCGGTGGATCCGATGGGGGATCTAATATGGTCCAACAAACTTTAAATCCTTCTAACTCTGCTGTCACTAAAATTGCTTATAATAAAGATAGAGATCGTGAAGAACTAGCTAAAATGGTTGCGGTTTGTGACTTGCCTTTTAGTTTTCCTTCTAACCCCGATTTTGTGCAATATTAGAGCTATGTATAACCCTACTTTTCAAGGCATTCCTAGATCCACTGTTAGAGCCGATGTTTTAAATTTCAGAGTGATTATTGTCAATATATTCATTGTGTGTTCCATCACTTAGATACTAGAGTGTCTGTCACTTCTGATATAGGTCGTAGTGTTAATAGCAATGATTATTTATGTCTTACGGCACATTGGATTGATCGTAATTGGAATATGCAAAAGCGTATACTTGGTTATAAATATATTGATGAGAAAAAAAAAAACAGGTTCTTATATTTCTACAATTGTTCTAGACATTTTGCAATTATATGGTCTTGTTGACAAAGTATTAACTGTTACATTTGATAATGCTTCTACCATGACTAAGAGTGCTGAACTTATAGCTATAAGAATTTGCCCAATTAACCTTGATATTTTTCATGTTTGATGTGCATGCCATGTTTTTAATTTAGTTGCAAAATATGGTCTTGATTTATTTGTTGGTTCTCTACAAAAAAAATATGGTTTTAGCGCTCATAAGCAAAGTAGAATTAATTTGTTTAAAAAATATTGTGTTGAGCAAAATTTGCCTGTTAGAAAAATTCCAAAAGAAGTTTGTACTAGGTGGAATTCTTTATATGAAATGCTACTTGTTGCTCACCAATAACAAAACCCCTTCAATATGTTTTTAATGCACAACATTATCATCCCCATGAACAAATACAAGATAGTGATTGGAATGAAACTGAAGGACTGTGTACTTTTTTAGAAAGAATTTATATTGCACCAAAAGCATTTTCCGGTCAATACTATCCTACAATTGCACAAATGTTATTTTTATATTTGTGGACTTACAAAACTATTTGCGGAATATAGAGAATCAAACAAACATGAGAAAGCCGTTGATGAAATGATTCTCAAATTTAAAAAGTATTTTTTTTCCTATTCCCGATATTTATTTGATTGCTTGTATACTTGACCCGTCTTTAAAATTAAGAGGTGCTCAGGGACTTGTTGACAAAATTTATTTGCAGTTGGATATTCCTCCTAACGAACATCCAAATGTTGAAGAGTGTAAACATAACATTGAATTAAAAGCTAAAATAATGTATAATAATTATAAATCTTTGGAAAATAGATGTGGAAATCAACGTCCTTCACAAAAAATAAGGCTAAATTTGGCAATAGAAAATTTGATAGATCAATGATGCTGCATGGCTTGGTATTGCTTCTACTCAAAATGATAGTGATCTTGAATCTTATCTTAATTAGGGATTGGAAAGCATCATTGTGGACGACGACGACAATGAAGATATTTTAGGATGGTGGAGAGAGCGTGGCAAGGCATTTCCATTACTCTAAAAAATGGCTCGAGATATCCTAACTATTCAATTTTCATCAATAGCTTTGGAGGCAACCTTTAGTGCGGAAAGATTTTAACTCGGAGACCACAGATATTCATTAGCACAATATAGCTTGGAGATTTCTGTCTTATTCATGGATTGGATCAACGCAGAAAGAAGAAATTGTGGGCTACCAAAATTAACCCGTCAAGAAGAAGAAGAATATGAAGATATAATCAACACTAATAGCGATGATGACATATAACTTATGGACCATCAAGGAGATATACCAATTCCAGAATTGGATGCAACGGAAGCGATACGACATTTAGAAAAAATGTACATAGATCCGTACAAGTTTTAGTGTGATAATTTATAATTAACTACTTAGATGGGTAGTTAAAACAGAACCCTTCCTAGAAGGTGGCTGTGTAGATTAGGAGCCCGTTTGGATTGGCTTATAAGTTGCTTATAAGCTGTTTTCAGCTTTTTTGAGTGTTTGGCTGTTAGCTTAAAGTCATTTAGTACTTAAAATAAGCTCAAAAAAAATAATTGGGCCCGTTTGACTTAGTTTATCTAAAGCAACTTATAAGCTGCAAACAACTTATAAGCCAAAAAAAAAAAAAAAGTTGGGCTACCCCAACTTATTTTTTTTTTAGCTTATAAGCTGTTTGCAGCTTATAAGCTGCTTAAAATAAGCCTATCCAAACAGGCTCTAGGTGATCTTATTGTAACTTAGACGCCTAATTGAAACAGAACCCTTCCTAGAAGGTGGCTGTGTAGATTAGGTGCTCTTCTTGTATTTGAGAATTTGAGTCAAGTTTTATGAAATTTAAAAGATCTATTTTGAATAAATAATCATAAAGTTATTACTTGAAATTGTTTTTCTTCACATAACTACAAAAAATAATGCAATTCTTTATAAAGATTATAAAGACTTGAAAGTATATTTAATATTATGTAATAAATTAAAAATAATATCCCTTAGAAGTTCAAAAATAAGCCATTTTTAAATACATTTAAAGACTTTAAAGTTATAAGTTATAAAAAATAAATAGTTCTTACTTGAAATTATTTTCTCCTTTTATAAATACCTAAAAATAAATCCAAGTCTTTCAATTTTTTATAAACACTTGAAAATTTAATATTAATTAATAAGTTAAAAAACTAGGTGTTATAAGTTCAAAAAAACAACCGTTGCAAAAAATAACCATTGTAAAATAACTGTTTTAAAATTATAAAAACTCAACTATAAATACCCCTCCATCCTACTTCATTCTTCACAAAATTATCTCTCTACCTCAATTTTAAAATTCAACTATTCTACTTCAAAGTTCAAACTTTCATGGAAAATTCTCCTCCTCCACCTCCTCTTCCTCAAAGTAGAATTTCTTGGGTATGGAATTTTTATGAGCGGGCAAACGAAGAATATGTGTGTTGTAACAAGTGTCAAAAGTTGTATCATTATGCGCTTAATCCCGCCAAATCCCCGCATGGGGGTACCAGACCGTTAAGAAAACACATGAAGAAGTGCCACAAAATAAAAGATGAATTTTGAAGTTTATCTGTATCAATGTTAAGTGTTAACCGTTTAATTTGTATGTTTTGAAGTTTTATGATTTGCAATGTGTTTACGTTTCATTTCTATGTTTTGAATTTTAAATTTGTAATGTATTAGCCGTTTGTATGTTTGAATTTGTAATGTTATCAATTTAAATGTTAAGTTTGAAGTTTTATATTAAATTTGTGTCTATTTAGTACTTTAAAATTAAATATTTAAATAAATTAACCCCCCCCCCCCCCCCCCCCCCCCCCCCCCCGCGTCCCGTCCCGTACCCCCTTGGAGTGGGACGGGACGGGCCCCTAAAAATATCCCCAATAATCCCGTCCCCCCAGAAAGTCCCCTACCGTCCCAGTCCTGTCCCCTTCGCCACCCTTAGGTTGGGTTTGTGTCTGATTTGCATATCGGGTAAAGGTTGAGAAACATGAAGATTGAAATCGTAAGATATAGCTCTTCTGTACTAAGTTGATAACTCGGATATGGCTCAACTTGTGGATTCGAAGGCGATGGACATGATTTGTTATGCGTGAGGAAAAGATGAGAATTGACCGCCACAGAGGTGCGATAGGACTGTGATTAGTTTCGGGAATTCGGAGTCAGTTCAAACGACTATCGGTAATTTTCGAGAGTTGTGCATTCATTCCGGGTCAGCATGGTTCGAGTTAGACTTTATATGGTAGGAGGTGTCGTTCTCCGGTGGGATTGGTTTGATGCATTTGAAGATTTTCGTAGAGTTTTAGATGTTGGGTGTTCCTCCGATTTTCCATGTGCCTATGCTGAGGAAATACCATTCCAATGGGTCTTACATTATTCTTTGGGATTCAGCATTGCGTGAGAGACATCCCCAGTTATTTGCCGAGTGAGGTACTCTTCCCTCATTTTATTCCCTTGTCGCTCGAGGACGAGCGATTATTTAATTGGTATCTGATGTAACGACCCATTTGGTCGTTATTGCGTTTTTACCATTTTTGCCCCGTTAACTCGTCCTCGAGCCTTGTTAGTACTAATTTGATCTTCGGGGATTGGTGGCACAGTTCCCTAGGCATTATTTTGAGTTTTGGAATGACTTTTAGAAATTTGGCCATAAAGCGAAAATCATTTGACTCGAAGTTGACTTTTGAGTAAACGTGCCCGTAATCGAATTCCGATAGTTCCATTAGGTCTGGGGGGGGGGGGGGTGATTTATGACTTAGTGGTATCATTGGTTTGGTTCCTCGCGCAACGAATTGCATTGCCAACCTCCTGATTGTCTTCTTATCATTTTCCGTTGCATGTTTGGGATACGTTTGGTCTTCAATATATTCCCTGATGTTAGTAAACCGGTAAGCGAAGGAAGAAAGTCTCCCTACAATGTATGTTGGAGGGTCAGCTTCTACTTACTTCCTTCTAGAAGAGAAGGTTGGCAAAGAAGAGCCATTCATGTTCTATTCTATGCCATGCCGCCAATAGTTTCTATTGAAAGACAGGCTGGTTCTTTAAAAAGGGCGCCCTCCTAATCTCATTTTGATAGGAAGAGATATTGATAATTATCTTGGGTTTGACTTGGGGCATTAGTTAAGAAATTGGTTAAGTTAGAATTGGAGTGGACCACGATCAACATCGTGTCAAAATACTCCCGTGTCGATGTTTTGGAAGTTCCAATAAGTTTGTATGATGATTTTGGACATGTCCACAAAGTTTTGTTAGATTCTGATGAGTTTTGGATAAGTTTGGGTTGTATGGTGATTGTTTTCGGTTTCGACGTCGATTTGAACATAAAGGATACCTGTTACACCCCGCACTTTCAGAGCCTGAGCATGCCACGTACTTCAGCGTAGTAATGGAGTATCGGAGACGTTCCATGATGTTTTGGAAGGTACAAGCCATGGGAAGTATGCAACTATGAAGTGAAGGATGAACTACGATTTCGTAAGTTGTAACCGAGAAGGACAATCTTGAATCACAAGGACATGACCATTATCAAGTATGATTAGTGATAAATATCATGTATGGAGAGTTTCAGAAGATTTCGAGATCAAGCAAATCGAAGAAAATAAGTTTGACGAAAATTTAGAAAAAAATGTTGGCAGGATTTTGGGCAGATTTTTAGTCAAATTTGGAGGGATATATCTCCTAGTATATTAGGAGTTTTAAGGTGTTTCAAAATTCGAATATGAAGTTCGTCGAGTCTAGTTTCTAATTCAACAAACCGCTCGTCTATAGGACCTCGGAGTAGAGAATTATGGACGTTACAAACTGAGCTGACAAAGCAAAAACAGAGCTGCTACAGTACTGCCGACCCAACCCACTATAAAAGGGGTAAAAACCCCATTTTTCTTCATCATAACCCTCCAAAATGTTCCAGAAATTTCAGCCAACAAGAGGGCTCTTGTATCACATAGAAATGAGGATTCTGAGCAAATTTCAAGCTACGGAATATTAAGCGAGGTCCGGACAACGTGTAGTCTCGATTATAATTTCATTCTGTGTTGGAGTTGGCTTGGAAACAAAGAAAATATTGAAGATCTTGCTACTTTAGTAAATATAAGGTATGAATCATTGAATCTCTTTATTTATCAACATTGATTAAGGAATATTTGCAAGAATAAAGGTTATAGGTTGTTGTGTTAATGTTGTTGACTTATAGATTGAGGTTTGAAGAGAATTTTGGATATATATATATATATATATATTTATCTTGTAGAATATTGAGGATGTTGTTGTTGATGTTGTTGGTATTGTTTGGGAATTGTTTTGGTATTTGGAGGAAGTCGATGATATAGGGGAGATCCTACCCAAATTTTCGTGACCCAAATTAGACTTCCATAAATTAGTGCTTATAAGTTGATGGAAATATGATGAAAGTGTGATTAAAGATGTGTTTCTCGATATATAGGTTCGGGTGAAGGGCAAGCATCGGGGTAAGGAACTCTTTAAGTGGTGGCTTGACGGATAAGGTATGTAAGGTGTTCGTTTCCCTTTTTATTTGGCACGAATCCAATGAGAACATAGATATGAGCGTTCCATAACAAATACACTCTATTCCCATGCTTTGTATTTCAAATCTTAATATCTTGTTATTTTAATGATTCTTAAAGTATTATTTTACTTATCATTATCGATTACTTCTTTTTGACTCGATACGAATTCCATAAGCTATTCGGAGGCGACCGACCTTATGTCACTCCGAAAGGCCAAGATAAGATCATTAAATTCTCATCCAAAATCAGCTCCAGGATCAGGCTTTCCTTCCGCATTGCGGAAGAAAAGCGGAAGGCCTCAAAACTTTGCGCTTTCCGTCCGCATCGCGGAAGGAAAGCGGAGTCCTGCACAGTTTTTTTTCCAGTCCAGATCAATAATGGTATATACGTATGAATAAATGCATTGTATATATATAAATGTATTGCACTATTTTACTACACCGTGCCGCGCTATAGTCGGCCGGGCATGGCGCGTAGATGCGCACACCACTGCAGTGGGCATGTTATGATATTGCCCTGGACGCGGGCTAATGATGATAACACCGATACTTAATGGCCGGGCATGATTTTACACATATAACACCGAGCGTTACGGTCGGGCATGGATACTATCTATTACGTATATATATGTATATGTATATGTAAGCATACCAATGATTTTATCATGCATAGTATCTTGTGCTACTTCCAGATGTTTGGTTTTCTTTTGCATTTATTAATGTTACATTTCATCTTAATTATGTTGTTACCCTCCTGCCTTACATACTCAGTAATTTTATCCGTACTGACGTCCTATTGCACGGGACGCTGGATTTCGTGTTGCAGGCTCTAACAAAGTTATCGGGGAGCAACCGTAGTAGGATTTTCCAGCTTTAGCGGTGTTAGCAAGTACCACTACTCCGGGCTTGCTACCTTTTGGGTACTTTTCTGTTAATATAATATATGTTCATGTGTATACTCTTAAAGGTTCATGGACATTGTGGGGTATGTAAATATTATGTATGGCCTTGTCGGCCTTGTCTTGACTTCTTGGTATTTTTCTGATAGCCTTGTCGGCCTTATGATATACTTTATGTTGTAGCGACCTTGCCGGTCCGCACATGTACATATGTGTCACGCCCCAAAACCCACCCTAGACGTGACCGGCATCCGACTTCATGAACAACATCGGAAGAACCTAAACAACACAATAACAATACTTGAACCCGCCAGGTTCAACATTTGCCTCCAACAGTTTATAAAATAACGGTAAACAAATCATGCATATAAGAATTAAATCAGCGGAAGTCATTAGTTATCTATACTCGTCAAACATAACAACGTGCCCAAGAGTTAATCAATAACTCAATAACTACACACAAATGTATACTAGGGAGCTTCTAAGATAAAGGAATAATAGTCTGACTCATAGGGACGCAGCCCGGACAACTAATGTAATAAATAAGCAAATCAATAGGGTGTCCCACGAATGAATGTGTGGGCTCACCAAATTAGCCGCAACAGCAAGTCCTTCCTAAGCACCGGGAGTATCAATAACCTGCTCTTCTCCGTTACCTAACATACCATTAAAAACAACAATGGTATGCCTGAGTACTTCATACTCAGTGAGTGCCTCGGGGACAATGAATAATACGAAAATAAAGTAAAATAATACATGAAGAAATCAGTCTTGAAAATCATATGAAACCAACGTAGGAACAATTATTCAGTTTATGTATCTTAATAGTAAGTATCAAAACCCGTTTATAAAGCCTCTTGTCAAGTTACAACTTCAAATATGCCTTTTTAATCAATTAAGATAGTCATCAACAATTCCATAAGAGAATAAAAATGTCACACATGCCAATACAGGCCCAAGAATCAAGTATATCGCGCATAGCGCACCACACCGGAACATATAATTCTCGGTGGCTATCCTTCCTCCCGAATAGCTAGGCATAAATCACACCGGATTATGTAGTACGCGGTGGCTATCCTTCCTCTCGAATGCTAGGCATAAATCACACCCCGGGTAGCGAACCCAGCGGTGGCCACTCTTCCTCCCGAATGGCTAGGAAATAACACACTTGGATCCATAGTGGCTACCCTTCCTCTCGAGTAGCTAAGCCAAACACAACAATAAAGTTCATAGCATAGAAGCCGATTCACAAATTGTCTCAAAGTAGTCACACCATCAATAACATTAAAGTTCATTATGCCATATCGAAAGAATAAGTCATTCCAATCAATGTTTTGAAAATGTACAACTTCTTTACAAAGATTTTCATGTCCCAATTAACCAATGAGAATGTCATTACCAACTCTTAACTAGCATTACTAAGCATCTCCCATAGAGGAAAACATTCATAATATCTTATACATATATAGGGTTAGTTACAATCTAGGTTTAATGTGGGTTTGTCCCCTCACACACATTAACCACCATTTAGACATGAACTAGAGTTCAAGAAACATGAAAAGATTGCTTTTCCTTTCATTCATTAAAGAAACTTGAATAAAATTATTAGTTCCAACAATATTTTCAAAAAGTGATTTTCTTTCAAAATAAGTTTTTAAAAGAGAGACATACCTAATTTGTTAAACAAGGTTTAACAAATCACTTTTCTAATGAAGAACACCCAAACCCTAGCTTGAATCACTTTGGGAAGAATTATGTTGCAAACCCTAGATTTTGGTCACAAAAATCATGTTAAGAATCATGGGTTTGATGTTAGAATGAATTAGTAATGTTAAGGATGCCCTTACCTTTGATTTGAAGACTTGGGGGAATTATTTTCTTCCTTAGGGTTGTTTAGGAAGTGGAGGAATAAACAAAACAAGTGTCTTATTTATATTTTTCTGGTGAAAACGGGCCAAACGACGCCCCCGAAGGACGGACCGTCCTTCGTGTTACGGACCGTTCTTTGGACCGTCTTAGTGAAAATTTCCAGAGAGTTCTGGTATTTTTTGACACGTTACGGTGCGATGTTACGGCCCGTAACACGTGTTACGGTCCGTAACGTCTCACTGTAACACAGGACAAATTTCAGCGAAGACAGGCTTCAGTAAAACGGGCATAACCTTTTGTACGTAACTTTCTTGGGCTGGGCGACCTACCGTTGGAAAGATATTTCAAAGAGCTACAACTTTCATGAAGGACGTTTTTCCAAATTCACAACAAATTTTCATGAAAATCGCCCAGAAGACAGACCTACCAAAACTTAGGCGAATTTAAGAGGCCTTAAGAACTTCACTAGTTGGTTTGACTTCAAAACGACCATCTTCCACCCGAATTCAGCAAGAATGGGTTCATATAGATATAATATCATCTTAATACTAGATTTTTACACATTAACACCTAGTTCAAGTTTACGGGGTGTTACAATATATGTTGAATTATCGAATATTTCTATGTTGGCCCTTTTTCCGCGAGCAGATGTTCTTTGAGTCATGGTATGTGATGTCCAAGTAACGGTTAAGTCAGGTGACTTTCGGCCTACGGGTCGGAGCCTGTCATACTCTTCGTCGGGGGTGTGACAAATTGGTATCAGAGCAGTTCGTCCTAGGGAATGTCTACGAGCCGTGTCCAGTAGAGTCCTATTTATGGGTGTGAAGCGCACCACACTTATAAACAAGAGGCTGCAGGGCATTTAGGAACCATTGACCTTTCTTTCTTATCTTAGATCGTGCCATAGAGATAAATCATTGGATATGATGTCCCTGATTCTAACCCCAAATGTTTTTATCATGGATAAGCAGTTGATTATGCCGCTACGAGGTAATTTTTGAGAATTGAAGTTGTTCATTCGAAAGGAATGTTTCCTGTTTTATTAATATGGATAGATGTTGATATAAGAACTTGAGAAGATATTATGGTATTTGTGATTGCTCTGTGGGGCATTGGATGTGTTTTCTGGGCTGTGTGCAGGAATGAGGTAGTAAGAATTATAGAGGAAACTCTACCGAAATTTTTTCAAATTGAATTGTTTGCATGTCTATAGAGAAAGAGTAAAGGAAAAATATGACCATCAGCCATTTGGTAAGTCATGATTGAAGGAATAACTATGCGATGTTTTCAAAGAAAAGTTTTAGAATGATCTTAATTTAATGTAAAGGAGGAACCCTGGGGGGAAAATGATTAGTAGTTAAGAAACTGGGATGAGTTGCATCCGAGATTTCAGAGGATTGGGACCTATTAGAAACATAAAGAAAGTTTACATTAGGAACTCAAATACGGTATTACGATTTATAGATTAGATTGGTTAGTAAGAGATAACAAAGAGATATTGATATGGAAAAAGGAAGTTAACGAGTACGGGAAAGAGCACTTTAAGAGCAAAGGAAATCAAGGAGGACCTTAAGAACAGAAGTACGAAAAAGTGTGGTTATAAATTGATTAAAGGAAGTTACATGATCGACAACGATAAGACGAAACTTAATAAATTAGTAAGGTTGGCCAAAGGTAGACAGTGATGGCATAAGAGAGTGGACTTGGAATAGAGATGCGATTATAAAGGAAACAGGACGAATATACGAGGAATAGACATACATACGAGCAAGCTATGGTATCGTAAAGGGAAATAAGAAATGAATGAAGGAAGAAAAAAAGGGTGTATTTTACTAAAATTTCATGATGAGAATAAGAATCAGCAGGACATTAGAAGGATTATGACGCATGATTATGATACAAACAATTAGTTAAGAGACACTATGGATAGTATGAGCTAAATTAAGGAAAGGACGAATTGTGAGAATGAATGAGAGAGAGTATCGACTTGTACTGGTATGATATAAACCCAACTCGGAATCGGGAACTAAGAGTAAGATAAATCTCAAGGGTACTGGGGAAAGGATGGCTATGAAGGAAAAAAAAATTACGGCTGAAGGAGCATGGTATAGTCGGGCATATAAGGAGCCTAACGAATTCCGATGTCACCATTGATTCATTAACCTCGGGACTATTAGGCATGAAGGAAGGAAGTGGTTTGAGTTGTGTCTAATATGTGTGGACATTGGACTTGATACAAGAATCCAGTTAGCAAAAGAGAACTAAGTCAAATCATGCGATGAAAGTAACTCCGGCATTATATGGACTAGAGGAGTTGAAGGATCGCTAGGGTTGGCCGAATGACTACCAAGGCAGTCAATACTCAAATGTTACTGGTATATGAGAACCTTCTGAGACGAATTAGAATATTCCCAAGTACATAAGAAGAAAATGTACTGGTTTGAAGGAGTCGAAATTCGAGATGAACTAATATAGCAAGGATGTGCTAAAGAAAAGTGGAAATGGACTACATGCAAGTATATTATGAGACAGACATGGAAAAGAAGGCATGACAAGATAATAAAGGTTTAGCAAATCAAGGAAATAAGTTTTGTCAATGCAATACGTTGTGTTCCGGGCTATGATTTGAATCGCTCATACCAAAGGATTTTTTTGTTACAATTAATTATGCAGCAAACGTACCCCAAAAAGGTAACAGAGGAAGTGAGAAGGCCTACAAGTGGTCAAGGATAAGTATCAGGGACAGACGGGATTACTAAAGAAAAATCGCAGCGTGGGAAGAGATGAGAGTTTTAAAAGAGGAATATTTATAGGAATCTCAATGATCGTCAAAAGAAAGAAAGACAGTATGCCTATGGATAGCATGACAGCAGTACTACCTGAGATTAGAAAATATCTCCTGCGTCGGGAAATTATAAGTCATCGTTTATATCAAATCGTGAGAGTATATGTCATAGGATCATATAAATAATCGTCTTGATAAAATGGCTAGTAAAATAGTGTGGGGACGACAATAAATATTTGAAGAAGAATGGAAGCTAGTTATGTCTCAATTAGCCGCTGGTATAGGAGAGCCAAGGACTTAAATAGGAAAGCATACTCGTATTGAAAGGAAGTTGTGATTAAGTAAGATCTTATTTTAGTCTCATGCTTATGAGTTATGTTGTAATGATGTTAAAAATTGAGGAGAGGAAATTGGAGGAAAGATTCAACCATGGATTTGAAGATATTTTGAATAGTAGATTAGCTGGAGATATGATCATTAGTATGTTGTAAGTATAATCTTGTTATGAGGGATAATAATGATGACAAGAAAATGTTGTATACAAGTGTATAAAAGATGGTGCTGAGGTTGTTGTATGGGTTGAATTGAGTCCCATTTGAATATAAATCCCTTGGCTATGGTATTTTTGACGCATTGGATGAGTAATCTGAAGTAAAGTAATTAATGAGAATAATAAGCCCTTATCAAGGAAATGCTATTGCAAACCATCTGAGCACTACCATAGGTGGAACTATGATGACAATACAAGGAATTAAGCAGTCCGACTAAGGAATTAAAAAGGAGATGAGATGATATGTATGTAAAATCGATTAGTACTAAGAGGAATAATCTAAAGTAGCACTAGAGAAACAAGCAAAAAAAAAAAAGTGCCACAGCCAAATAAGAAAGCTGTCCACTAGTAGAGAAATAGAGGGTTGCGAAACAGGAAGGACTAAGTCAACGGAAGGTGAAGTCATGAAAGTAGATGAAGATAAGATCGCAGGAAAATAATTCAAGGATATAAATAAAGGAGATTGACATTTAAGGAATTAAGAGATCCGCTTGATTGATAAACCGAAATGACAGATAATTGCGTCAAACTATGGGAAAGACTTATTAAGTGATAATCGGGCAAAGGTTAAAAGTAGAAGGAGAACCCCAAAGGAAATGATCAAAGGATATTGCGTTTGATTAGATCAATCGGGTGACAATGAAACCTCGTGGGCCAAGCAACGTGATGACTCTTATTGGAAAAAGGATGAATGAAGGTTACAGACAAAGGAAAGAATGAAAAGATTCGAATTCGCTGCATGACTAGGAATCTTGGTTATTTCTCGACAAATTTCTGAATTCACTCCTAAGTTATTAGCCGAACTAAGGATCAGAAACTTTAAGAGTAAATTGAAGGAAAGGAATCATTAAATAAGAGGTTTGAGATGTTTTTGATATAAGCACAATAATTATTGTTAGTTAGCCAACTGCCAGAAGTCCAATTGAAGGAAAGAGAAATTAAGCGAGACATTTTGGTGTTAAACTAGTTGAAAGATAAAGTACCGCAAAGATTAATTCGACTGCTATAGAAAGCAAAAGATGCTAAAATGTGACCAGTCTTGAATTTATCTTTAAGGGAGGAAGAATAAGAATAAGTAAACTCCAAGAAGACAAAGGCCTGGGACATCTATAAAACGTAAGAAAGGTACGTGGAAATCGAAGAGAACAAGAATGTCTGAATAAAAAGAAGATGGGATCAAAATTGGATACAAGTATATGGTAAGTACTGGATAAAAGAGCATATAAGGATGTAAACGACGGAGGCTGAAGAGACAATGAGAGAACAATAAAGCATAAAGATTTAGTAGACAGATAGATAATAAGAAAAGGGACGACCTTGAGTACGGGCATAAATTTTGGCTACAAAAGAAGAAGGTTAAACTGCGTAATTCGGATAAGTTCAGTTTTAAATGAGCAAGAAAGACTGCAAGTAAGTAAAGTAAATACCGACAAATACAGGTAAGAACATTGACATCTACCTCAGAGCGAACTCTACCTCAACATTCGAGGACGAATGTTTTTGAAGGGGGGGAGAATGTTACACCCCACACTTTTAGAGCATGAGCATGCCACGTACTTCACCGTAGTAATGGCGTATCGGGGACGTCCCATGATGTTTTGGAGGTACAAGCCATGGGAAGTATGCAACTATGAAGTAAAGGATGAACTACGATTTCGTAAGTCGTAACCGAGAAGGACAATCTTGAAACACAAGGACATGACCATTATCAAGTATTATTAGTGATAAATATCATGTATGGAGAGTTTTAGAAGATTTCGAGATCAAGCAAATCGAAGAAAATAAGTTTATCGAAAATTTAGAAAAAAGAGTTGGCAGGATTTTGGGCAGATTTTTAGTCAAATTTGGAGGGATATATCTCCTAGTATATTAGGAGTTTTAAGGTGTTTCAAAATCCAAAAATAAAGTTCGTCGAGTCTAGTTTCTAATGCAATGAACCACTCATTGATAGGACCTCGGAGTAGAGAATTATGGACGTTACAAACTGAGCTGACAAAGCAGAAACAGAGCCGCTACAGTACTGCTACAATACTGCCGACCCAACCCACTATAAAAGGGGTAAAACCCCCATATATATATATATATATATATATATTTATTTATCTTGTAGAATATTGAGGATGTTGTTGTTGATGTTGTTGGTATTGTTTTGGTATTTGGAGGAAGTCGATGATATAGGGGAGATGCTGCCCAAAATTTTGTGACCCAAATTAGACTTCCAAAAATTAGTGCTTATAAGTTGATGGAAATATGATGAAAGTGTGATTAAAGATGTGTTTCTCGATATATAGGTTCGGGTGAAGGGCAAGCATCGGGGTAAGGAACTCTTTAAGTGGTGGCTTGACGAATAAGGTTTGTAAGGTGTTCGTTTCCCCTTTTTCTTTGGCACGAATCCAATGAGAACATAGATATGAGCGTTCCATAACAAATCCGCTCTATTCCCATTCTTTGTATTTCAAATCTTAATATCTTGTTATTTTAATGATTCTTAAAGTATTATTTTACCTATCATTATCGATTACTTCTTTTGGACTCGATACGAATTTCATAAGCTATTCGGAGGCTACCGACCTTATGTCACTCCGAAAGGACAAGATCAAATCATTTAATTCTCATCCAAAATCAGCTCCAGGATCAGGTTTTCCTTCCGCATCGAGGAAGAAAAGCGGAAGGCCTCAGAACTTTGCGCTTTCCGTCCGCATCGCCGAAGGAAAGCGGAGTCCTGCACAGTTTTTTTTTCCGGTCCAGATCAATAATGGTATATACGTATGAATAAGTGCATTGCATATATATAAATGTATTGCACTATTTTACTACACCGTGCCGCGCTATAGTTGGCCGGGCATGGCGCGTAAATGCGCACACCACTGCAGTAGGCATGTTATGACATTGCTCCGGACGCGGGCTAATGATGATAACACTGAGCCTTAATTGCCGGGCATGATTTTACACATATAACACCGAGCCTTACGGCCGGGCATGGATACTATCTATTACGTATATATATATATATATGTAAGCATACCAATGATTTTATCATGCATAGTATCTTGTGATACTTCCAGATGTTCGGTTTTCTTTTATATTTATTAATGTTACATTACATCTTAATTATGTTGTTACCCTCCTGCCTTACATACTCAGTGCTTTTATCCGTACTGACGTCCCATTGCACGGGACGCTGCATTTCGTGTTGCAGGCTCTGACAAAGTTATCGGGGAGCAACCGTACTAGGATTTTCCAGCTTCAGCGGTGTTAGCAAGTACCACTACTCCGGGCTTGCTACCTTTTGGGTACTTTTCTGTTAGTATAATAAATGTTCATATGTATACTCTTAGAGGCTCATGGACATTGTGGGATATGTAAATATTACGTATGGCCTTGTCGGCCTTGTCTTGAATTCTTGGTATTTTTCTGATAGCCTTGTCGGCCTTATGATATACTTTATGTTGTAGCGACCTTGCCGGTCCGCACATGTACATATGTGTTGAATTATCGACTATTTCTATGTTGGCCCTTTTTCCGCGAGCAGATGTTCTTTGAGTCATGGTATGTGATGTCCAAGTAACAGTTAAGTCAGGTGACTTTCGGCCTACGGGTCGGAGCTTGTCATACTCCTCGTCGGGGGTGTGACAGTACCATATTGAGCAAATGGCCTTTGATTCGTGTTTCGACCGAACCATTATATCTGTTTCGTAATTTTGGAACCATAGAAACTGAAATCATCAAGTTTCGACATCGTATGAGGGATTTATGGTCATTTTACTAAGAATAGGGTTGCCAGATTATCCAAAGGTAATTACGAAATTGCCACTGAATTCGTATTTAAAAATCTGCACTATTCCAAATATTGAAACCAACATATCTCCTTCATTGTAAGGTCAAATGGAGTGATTCAAAACCCTAACATGACTGGAGTTTCACAAGGAATCCATTGGAGGCATCAAAAGCGAGTTTCAGAATTGTTTGGCACAAGAAACGAGGCAGAACAACTGGGTGTTTTTGGCTATTAATGTTGTTGGAGTTTTCCTAATCTTGAATGTTTGGGTTTGGGAGAATTCAAGGATGTTCTTCAAGTTTCTTCCACGAGGTAAGGTCTAAACCATAATCTAAGTATTTCTCTTTGATTTATTCCCTTGGTTTAAGCTTTAATCCATGACTTTTAAAGTAGGAAATTGGGGTTTTTCATGAAGAAGGTTTAATGGGTCCTTCTTGAGAAGTTCATAAAATTGTTTAAACTTCGTAAGTTGCTTTAAATGATGAAATTGATTGGGTTTATGTTAGATTATGATGTATATAAGGTTGTTAATCATATATCTTCCATTATTAGTGTTGGATTCTTAAATCTAGAGTTATAGTTTATACCCAAAATTGGGGGGTTTTGCTTGGATTTCGAAATTGGATGAATCCTTGAGTTAATTTAGCAATTAGTTGATGGGTTTTGATCACCTAGTCCTTAATTGGATATTTTACCCACGTTCTCGTTTTGACTTTGTGGGCCCCGTTTCCCCAAATTCTAGGGTTGGGTGTTGACCTAATTTGAATGATAGCAATATTAGTATCGATCTTCATGATTTCTAATCTAGATTTAGAATATGCCTAGACTTTCTTCAAGTTTCTTCCACAGGGTAAGGTCTAAACCATAATCTAAGTATTTCCCTTTAATTCATTCCCTTGGTTTAAGCTTTAATCCATGATTTCTAAAGTAGGAAATTGGGGTTTTTCATGAAGAAGGTTTAATGCGTCCTTCTTGAGAAGTTCATAAAATTATTTAGACTTCGTAAGTTGATTTAAATGATGAAATTGATTGGGTTTATGCTAGATTATGATGTATATAAGGTTGTTAATCATATATCTTCCCTTATTAGTGTTGGATTCTTGAATCTAGAGTTAGAGTTTATACCCAAAATTGGGGGTTTTTGCTTAGATTTCGAAATTGGATGAATCCTTGAGTTAATTTAGCATTAGTTGATGGGTTTTGATCACCTAGTGTTTAATTGGATATTTTACCCGCGAATTTCTCGTGTTGACCTTGTGGGCCCTGTTTCCCTAAATTCTAGGGTTGAGTTTTGGCCTAATTTGAATGATAGCAATATTAGTATCGATCTTTATGATTTCTAATCTAGATTTCGAATATGCCTAGACTTTCTTGATCTTGAGGCTCAGCGGAAGGGCAAGGCTAAAGGGTGATTGTTGGTGTTTGTTATTCGACCATCCATGTAGGTTATGGCTTACCCTTGGTGAGACTTCGTGTAGCGAAGCATATATTTATATGATATTGTCGGAAAAAACATGTAAACCTCTGGGTATGAAGTTGGGGTTGTATTTAGTATATCTGCACTTTATCTTATGTGGATGATTTGAAACTTATTATATATTTATTTCTTCCGCCTTTACTTGAATTGGTTATGTTGGGATAAGGGTTCTCCTATCGTGTCGGGAATGATAAGTGCCCGCACGGCCTAGTAAAATGGGTCATGACAGAATTTTACTGATCAGCCACAAAATTCGTCCATTGCTAATTGTAATTTTTAGTAGTGAATTTAGTTGTCCAAGGGAGTCATGAGCCGCACTTTGTAGAGTCCTACTTACGTGTATGTAGCGTGCCACACTTATAATTGGAAGGCAAAAATATTAGGATAATTAATTTCTCTTTGTTGAGTCTTATATCGTTCATTAGAGCTAAAAGATTCAGAGTTATATAACATTTCCCCCCTTTTTCATTCTAGTTATTCACGGTGGTAAAGACTAGATCATCTGTTGGTGCTAGTCTCCCAGATGCATCACCAGCGGTGCCTAATGCTCTACGACCTCGAGGCCCATCGGGATGCTAGACCAATAACAATAGAGGTGGCCATAAAGCTATTTAGGGATGTGCTAGTGATACTCAGGCACGAGCTAGGAATAATCTTGAGCATGCTAGTTCCACAAGAAAGACATAAGTCCCGGAACAACTTTTACAAATGGAAGACATCTCACCTTCTAGCCAACCTAAAGGGGTCAGATACTATGGACCACCTTCTAGACACAACAGGTTAGGTTCAGGCTCCAGCTTAGGTCACTTTCCAGGCCAGTTGCTTCGTTGGAGCCTTTATAATTGTCGTGTTATTTCAGATATTTAGTATTTCAGAGAATGACCCAAGGACAATATGTTTTTAGTATTCTCAGAGGCTCATGACTTAGCGTAGTGAATAATTATGAAGTTCAGACTGAATTGATTATATACATTTATAGACCTAATTTAGTGTTATCAATTACTTTGGTTTTCTAGTTAATTCAGATCGTTTAAGTAATACTATCTACGGGAAAAGGGTCAAAAATACCCTTGAACTATCAGAAATGGATCGCATATACCCTCCATTTATATTTGGTATCAATTATACCCTCGCCGTTACCAAAGAAGGCCACTAATACCCCTCCACTTAACGGCTGGCAAAAACAATTATCCACATGGACGGCCACGTCAGCCTCTCTCCCTCTTCCACTTTAGTTCAGGGGTATTTTTGACTCTTTTTTTGTAGTTTTTAATTTTTTTTCTAGATTTTCTACACCACCACATACCTCCCCCCCTTCCGCACCCCCACCCCCATTTGTTTTTTGTAGTTTTAATTTTTTTTTTTTTTTTGAAGTTTTTAATTTTTTTCTGAATTTTCTACACCACCACATACCCACCCCACCACCCACCCCCATGACCTCCCACACCCCACCACCCCCTCCAAAAATTTTAAATATGAAGTAGAAAATTCGGGAGGGGGTAGGGGGTGCGTGAGGGGGTGGGTGTAGAGAATCAAAAAAGAAAATTTTTGAAAACTTTTTTTTGGAGAGGTGGTAGGGTGTGGTTCGTGGGGGGGGGGGGGGGGCAGTCATGGGATGAAAATTAAAAACTTTTTTGATTCTACTTCATATTTAATTTATCTGTTATAAAAAAATTATAAAAATTGAAAGTTTGCGTGGTTAAAAATTAAAATTTTTTGAGGGAGTGGTGGTGTGTGGGAGGGATCATGGGGGTGGGTGGTGTAAAAATCCAAAAAAAGTAACTTTTAAAACTTTTTTTAAGAAATATTTTTTTGTTTTGGGGGGGGGGGGGGGGGGGCGGTGTCCACTCCGGGGTAGGGATGGGGGTTGGGTATATGGTGGTGTAAAAAATTCAGAAAAAAATTAAAAACAAAAAAAAAAGTTTTTTTGGGGGGTGGGGGGGTATGTGGTGGTGTAGAAAATCCAGAAAGAAAAAAATTAAAATCAACAAAAAAAAAAAAAGGGTGGGGGATGTGTATGGGGGGGGGGGTATGTGGTGGTGTAGAAAATCTAGCAAAAAAATGAAAAACGACAAAAAAAAAGGGTAAAAAATACCCCTGAACTAAAGAGGAAGAGGGAGAGAGGTTGACGTGGCTGTCCACGTGGATAGTTTTTTCCACGTGGCACTGCCATGTCAGCTTAAATGGCCAACCGTTAAGTGGAGGGGTATTAGTGGCCTCCTTTGATAACGGTGAGGGTATATTTGATACCAAATACAACTGGAGGGTATATGTGATCAATTTCTGATAATTCAGAGGTATTTTTAACCCTTTTACATACTATCTATCATGTTAATTCATTCATAGCACGCTTGGGTGTCAGTCACGTCCCATTAAATATGACAAGTGTATATTTGACAAGTAAAAGACGAGGAAGTAGTTGCAAATTGAATTTACTTGAATCATCGATTAAAGCGTCGAGTGATGAAGAACCATCATATTTGGATGGGCTTATGCCTATAAACTGCAAACAGCTTATAAGCTAAAAAAAATAAGTTGGGGTAGTCTAACTTATTTTTTTTGGCTTATAAGCTGCTTTAGATAAGCTAAGTCAAATAGACCAAATTATTTTTTTGAGCTTATTTTAAGCACAAAATGACTTTAAACTGACCAGCTAAACACTCAAAAAAAATTGAAAACAACTTATAAGCCAATCAAAACGGGCTCTATATATGGCTCTCATTGAATACCGAATCGACAAAAATCAAGGCACTATATTTTATATTGTCGCTTTGACTGAAAAAAATGAACAAGAACCAGAATCTCTCAAATAATTATAGAAAAAAGATCCGTACTATCTACGTGCACAAGTGGCAAAGCTTGGACCTCATTTTGTTTTTTTCGTTTTTTGGATTGATAATGAATGAAATAATGTACAAGTGGAAGACTTGGCTATATTAAAATATTAAACAACAACAATATTTCCAGAGTCTACATGTGCATTTGGTAGTAGTTGTTTCTTTATTGTGTTGATGTTCCAGTTGAATTTGTATAAGGATAAAGGCTAGAATTGGTCTTGCATGTACGATTAAGAAGCAGTTCTAAATGTAAAATGAATCCAAAGATTTTATATGGACAACTTGACAATAAAAGGTCGGTCAATGGTTATAGACTTTAAGTAATTAGGGACAAAAAATAATGAGAAAAATCCATTTTGATTATTCTTCGATTCTATAATATTGGGACCAAGATCATTACCCACCACACCAGTCAACAATCCAATTTTAGCCAAAGCATATCTAGATGTGTTTTTTCTTACTTCCATAAATTGAATTTGAGTTTGCATGGTAAAGAATTCAATACAAACTCCTAGCAAGGACCGATTTCCAGTCTCATATATTAATATCATATAAGACAATCCGTAAAATATAGTTGGAGGTTACGAAGGAGACTATAATGCAACCAAATTGCATGCAACCATTATAGGATGGGAAGAGCTAACCATGAACGAGGGATATAACACAATGCTATTATTAGTGGCGTACGTAAAATAATTTATAAATGATAATGATATTTATAGAGGCGGGGGATTAAATAAATCATCGTAAAAGGATCATAAATAATGTAGTGTTTAATTATGATTTGCTTTCTTGGGAATACAAATATCTAGTTGTAATTTAGTTTAGTATTCAATTGAAAATATGTCCTAAGCTTTAGTGGACAGAGTTATTTGATACTTGTGGTGATTAAAGGTAACCGATATCTCGTAAAATTAGTCGAGGTGCGTCATGGTTATCGAAAAAAGAAATCAAAGCTTAACACATATCTTCCTTTCTAACAATTAATAAACCAATTATAATGCGACATACTAGTACTCTATCTCAATTTACATGACATTATTCGCTTCACGAGCGTCAGTTTGGTTAATTTTTGAAACTAAATTAAATTAGAGTAATTTAATATTTTAAAATTGGAATTTAAATATTCATAAATTACACGAAAAGAACTATAAGTTGTAATTTTTCTTATGTCAATATGATGAGAACTACATTTTGAAATATTAATCACAATTTATATAATTTGAATTTCAAAAAACACACAAGAATACATAATTAAGACATGGAGTACAATTTTTCTTACTGTCCTGTCAGAAGCTCGACTAAATATAATATTCCATCCGTCTAAAAAAGATTATTCTCTTTTAACTTGGTATAACATTTAAAAAATAAAGAAAGACTTTTGAAATGTGTGGTCTAAAATAAGCCTTAGATATTTGTGTGGCTGTAAATCATTTCATAAAGTTAAATTGTTTCTAAATATAAAAAGGGAATAATTTTTTTAAAATAAACTAAAAAAAAAGAAGGATAATCATTTTGGGACAAAAGAAATATTAAAATACATTACAGAAAAATGAACGATTTAAATATTGATGTGAGATTGTCAAATTGTCGCTTACTTTTGTGACCACCACTTAATGTACAATGATCATTTGGATCAGCTCAGCTGTTTCTGTCCACCATCTTTCTAAATAGTGTACGATGCATTTACATCCTTTCGAGACAAAACAGTATAAATTTTTGGTGAAACAAGATACTCAGTTCAAATGAATATGTCTTGAGCTTGACATAATTTGAAATCAACAACAATAACAACATACCCAGTTGAATCCCACAGTGTGGAGTCTGGGGAGGGTTAAATGTACGCAAACTTTACCCCCACCTTGGTAGGGAGGCTGTTTCCGAAAGACCCTTGGCTCAAAAGAAAACAAGAAAACAAGGGGAGAAAAGTCAGATACCGACAGACAAATCAAAGCAATGTGAAAATGAAAAAAAAAATAAGGGCAAAGAAGTCATGATAAAACAGCATGGAGAGACAAGACCCAACACATAAAAGCAGGAAACATAGGGCAATAAAAAGTAGAGCAAAGCTACGCCTACTAGTGCGACAGAAAAGTAATACTACCTACTAGCCTTCTACCTTAATCTGAGCCCTCCACAACCTCCTATCTAAGGTCATGTCCTCGGTAATCTGAAACAACGCCAAGTCCCTGACATAATTTGAAATCATGATATGAAATCGTTTTTTTGAAATCATGATGATTTAAAATTAGAGTTTTGTTTGGACATGCAATTTAAATTTCTTAAATTGTAATTTTCTCATAGACAAAAAAAGCTACAAGTTGTGAAAATCATCAAAACTTTCCCAATTTTTATAACCTTACCAAATAAGCAAATCATAGTCCATAATAAAATTAATACGCTACTAGAAGACCGTTCTAAAAAATACAACATTGATTGATCAAACTTTAGTTCAATAAAAAGGAACATTGAGCATGGGTTATATTATAACTACTCTTTAATATAATTCTCTCATATGATATGGACAATTTCTTCACGTCGAGTATGCATTTCTCGATCAGATGACCAAGAAGACGAACCAACAATGTTACTTTGACCTGGTTGTTGGTCAATATCATTAGCAACTGTATCATCATGTTCATATTCCGTGAATATTTCATCACTCCATTAGTATTCCTGCAAAAAAATCTGTATCTTCTGCATCTAATGCTTACATTTGCTCAACTGGAGAACAAACATGTCATCTAATTCATTGAGCATTAATAATTGACACTTTTATGAAATGGAAAGTGCAAGCCTAGTTTATTCCCCTGTTTATATGATTATGGTTCTGAAAGCAAAAAGTCTAGTATGGGTGTATAAACAAGAAAACCAGTTACCACAGCACTAAAACATACTTAAAATAGAGGAGTACTCCAAAAGGAAACATGTGCTCTTCGGAATGCATGGTAGCTGTATGGAAAAAATATTTTCTAGTTATATCTATCAATTTATGAATCTTTTTTTACAAGGTATAAACTTATGGGTCAAGTTATACATTTTAAAAAATTTGAAATCATGATTTGGAATCCCAATTACACCTTTTTGGAGAATTTGAGATTTAAAATCATGATATGAAGTTGAAGTTGAAATTTGTGCAAATTACATAAACAAAAGCTATTTGAAATAAAAATATAAAAAAATGATTTCATATCGCATGGCCAAACGCCAACTTAGAAACCAATCCAATGATCTGTGTAATGACCCTTTTGATCATTTAGGCTTTCTGATCTGTTTACCCAGTTGATCCTTCCCCTAGCTCTGTCAGAGCATGTTTGACTCGTAGCGAGAGGTAGCGCGGTTCCTTAGGCGATTCGGATTAGTTTTGGGGGAATTAGTGACTTAAATCGAAAAACCATTGACCAATAGTTGAGTTTTGGGTAAACGAACATTTTTGGCAATTCCATCGATTCCATGAGGTTCGGAGAGTTGTCCATAACTTGGTGGGGTGGTTGGTTCGGTTCCCCAGGCACTCGGGAGCATTTTGGGTCTTTGGATGGAAACTTATCTTGGGGTTTTTGGGGGTTGTCCGGGTCAAGATGACCTCTTTTGGGAAATCCAAGAGAGCGGGTGAGTTCGTAACATGTTTTAGGAGTGGTTTACATGTTTGGTTTATGTCCGGGGTATTCCGAATGAGTTTCGGGTGTTCGGTTGAAATCCGGGGAAAATCAGATTTTCTGGTGTTTCAAGCATCTAATTCCTTCTTCGCGTTCGTGAGGAAGGTCTCGCGATCGCGAAGAAGAGAGACCGAGTGGGCTCGCGTTCGCGAAGGTTAGTCGGGGTTGGGCTGTGTCAAGCCTGGTCATCGCGTTCGCGAAGCTAATCTCGCGTTCGCTATGCTTGGGCCAGGTCATGGGTCGCGTTCACGAGACCCTCCCCCGATTGCGAAGAAGGGTCGATCAGAACAGTGAATAAGTTTAGAATTTCGGGATTAAACCCCATTTTTCACATAAATCTTTCTCTAAAGCTCGATTTTGGGAGAAAATAAGAGTTAAGTCAAGAATCACTGTTGGGGTAAGATCTTAACACTTATTTTATCCTTTTCCCTTGATTCAATCCACTAGTTAGTGATTAATTCATACTTTGGGATTAGGAATTTGGGGGTTATTAGCCCTAACATAGGAAATAAAAATTTCTTGTAATTGGAGACTAAATCTTGTGGGGTTTTGGGTGATTTCCTAGATTTAGCTTGTTTAAGCTTTGGGCAAACTATTCCTAACACCAAATCTCCTAATTAGTCCATCTTTTGATGAATTGACCTTTGGGGTTATCACCTTTTGAGATTAGAGTAATTAATGAAATTAAAGAGCTATTTGGGGTTAGAATTTGATGATATTAAGGATTATATATATGTATCATTTTCCCTTGATTCAATCCATTAGTTAGTGATTAATTCATACTTTGGGATTAGGAATTTGGGGGTTATTAGCCCTAACATAGGAAATAAAAATTTCTTGTAACTGGAGAATAAATCTTGTGGGGTTTTGGGTGATTTCCTAGATTTAGCTTGTTTAAGCTTTGGGTAAACTATTCCTAACACCAAATCTCCTAATTAATCCATGTTTTGATGAATTGACCTTTAGGGTTATCACCTTTTGAGATTAGAGTAATTAATGGAATTAAAGAGCTATTTGGGGTTAGAATTTGATGATATTAAGGATTAATATATATATATATATATATATATATATATATATATATATATATATAGTTAGATTCGTAGTCTAATATAAATAGTTTAATTGTTAGACTTTGAGCGTTCGGAGGCTATCTGGACGGGGGAAGCCTGGGTTTGATGGTTCGAGGCTCATTTTCGGCAATCCAGGTAGGTTATGGCTTACTTTCTTAGACTTGATTAGCGAATCACATGTGCTATGTAGTTGTTGATGGGGAAAGCATGATAGGCCTTCGAGCATGGTTGTGGTGTTAAATTCATTAAATTGGTATGATTTCCGATAATGTGGGCTTGTCGCTGTTCTTTATTCACTAAATGACTTGTGGTGTATTTGACTACGTGTTTGTGGTGATGCGGGATGTGTTGGTTCTATTGTTTGCAGTGAGATGGGTGTGATGATACGTTTCCATGGTAGTGGTGATAATCCGTGCTAGGATTGAATTGGTTTATTATGTTATGAATTTCATATCATACATTCATACATGATGAAAGAGTTATGAGAATGGATTCAGAAATGAAAGAGTTATGGAAACTGTTTTGAAATGAAAAGAAAGAGAAAGATGAAAGTATCATGTGATTATTGTTATGATCCGAGGTTTATACTGGATAAGTTGATAAAGCCGGCCTGTAATCCGTCCCGGGTGGCTGGTACATGGACTCTGCGGGTCTCCCATAGGTCATGACTATTGAAGCGACAAATGCTTATAGCATGTGTGTATAGATTTGAGATATTGGCCATTGCATTGCACGACGTTTGCATCTCATTTGCATTGCACCTTTCATTGCTGCATCATATATTGTCTTATTGGATTGTGATGTATTGCACTTGAGTTGTGATCTATGGTTGAGGTATTTCCTTGGATTTTACAGACTTGTGGGTTAGGAGCTTCACCTAGGCTATGACTTTATGATTTCGGGTTATTAGTTGTTGTTGATTGATTGTTCGATTGCTGATCTGTTTACTTGTGAATTGATGTATTTCATATGTGTTATCTAATCTTAGTTGGCCTATAATGCTTACCAGTACGTTTGTTGTACTGATACTACTGTTGCTGCACTTTTTCTGAGTGCAGAGTTTGAGACAGGATCCACATTGAGGCCCCGAGGCCTCTTATCCGGAGATTGGTGGGTGAGTCATCTGTTAGCCGCAGCTCCAAATCTCTCTGTTATTATCTATTTGTTATTTCCTTAGACATTACTCCTTGTGATCAGACATTTATTATATTCTAGGCTTGTCTTTAGACTAGTCGTTCTGTACTGTGACTTCAGTCCCTGGGGATGTATTGACTTAGTATTTCCGCACTTATGATTATTTATGATTTAAGACCAATTATTATTATTATTATTATTATTATTATTATTATTATTATTATTATTATTATTATTATTATTTAATTACTTTGACTAAGTATTGATTGAGAGGATGGTTCCCCTACTGGGTGGGGGTGGGGTGGGGGGGGGGGGGTTAGTGTGGGTTCCATCACGATTGTGATTTAGGTCGTGACAACTCGGTATCAGAGCCCTAGGTTCACCGATCTCACAGTACAAGAACATGTCTAGTAGAGTCTTGCGGATCGGTACGTGATAACGTTCAATGGTCAATGGCCACAAGCATGAATACAAGAGACTCTCAAGTAACGATCCAATATATTTTACAATTTTATACCTAAGAGCGAGTCTATGTTAATAGATTATAATTTCTAAAATCTCATTGAAAGTCTTCCAACCAAATCAATGAATTTCACTCTAAGCTTTTCCAAGCTTTAGAGTTTGATATTAAGCACAACCAATTGAATCTCAAGTTAACTTGCCTATTCTTAGCTCAAGTTATTAGATGAGGTTTAAAGCCCCAAATCCTTGTTAATTAATCTTGCCTAACCTCAATTTTCCTCTTCTATGCTCAAATTGAAGTCAATGGGCGAGTCGTAGGGTTAACTAATCCCTTAAGAAACAATAAAGAACAAGATTAATTAAAGAAACAAAGACCCACTTAATTAGAAATAAAAATAACATAAGCATAACAAGGGTTTTAATCCAAAACTTGGACAATGGATATTTCATAAACAATATTAAAGTAATGGAATGGATTACTACACACTTAAATATTCAATACATAACATGAAATTGAACAATGGGTTAAGAATTTGCTCATTAAAGTGCTCCAATATTCTCTTCCAAAGTGTTGGTGATGAAACCCTAGCTCTCCAAGCTTGAAAATGAATGATATTTTCCCCAAGCTTTCCTTTTATAGTTCCCCAACTTTTACAATCAAAATTAGATCAAAATAGCCACTGATTTTTGGAAATACAAATTTGGCTGTTTTTGCAATTTTAACCATTTTCTTCAATTTGGTCTCTTTTGACTGGTTTTTCACTTGGTTTCTTTGCGATCACTTCTAAATTATATAAAACCTGTAAAATGAAAGTAAACAACATTAGATGCACTATTTTCTCAATCAAACATTGCAAAAATGTAAGACTAAAAAAGAGATAATTTGGTAAAATACCAACTTATCAAACCCCCAAACTTAAACCTTTGCTTGTCCTCAAGCAAATAAAAACTTACAATCCCTTCAATGGACTCAATTTAATAATGCACCAATATTATACCAAGTCAAAAAGGTCCACTTTAAGCACAAAAATATGGCTTTGATCGGTACCAACAATTAATCTAAGACATATGAATCATCAACAACTTCTCAAAAATTTTATTTCATTTCAAGTGCTTAAACACCAAGTTAATCAAAGTAGCAATCAAGTCTTGTCACTAAAGCTTCAAAAATTCGTCTCATTATCACAAAACAACTTTCTTTTGTTCATTCCTCTCAATTGAGATGTGGAACAAATTCACAACTCAATTCTCATGTGCCCTCACAACCAAGAGAGAATCCCAACTCACAAAATGTAATTTAAAACACAAATGTGATATCAAATGAAAAGAATTAACTCTCTCTCTCTCTCTCTCACACACACACACACAAAGATGTTCAAATGCACATACGTAGAACCATAGGCTTGCCCTTCATGTATTTCTCTACTAATGCATACACACATGGTTCGAAATCAATTAGGACTTAAAGGGTTGTAATGTAGGCTTTTGGTTGAGGTAGGGGCAAAATTTGGAAATAGTAACTCAAAACCTCCCTAAGCACTACAATTTTCAACAATCAAAGCACGCTTCCTTTAAAACTTTTCCAACCTTCTCTTCATCTTTTCATTTCACTGCCTAATCTTCCCTTTATTCACAATTCTTTATTCTTCCATCTTTTTTCTTCATTTTCTTTTTTGTTGTTGCTTTTTTTTTTTAAAAAAACAAAATACCAAGGAAGGTTCCACTATTTTTTTTCTCGCCCTTTATCTTTTTTTTTAACCCTTTCACTTTTTAAGCAACTTCGTCATCACAACTTTTCCAACCATCACCCCCAAACTTAGGCTTTTAGCCTATGTTTAAACTGCCAAAGCACTTAGGGAGGTAGGATGCCAAAATATAGATCAATAAAGAACAAAACGTTAAAGCTTGTAACATGGTTGCCAAAGAAAATGTTAAAGGCTCAAATGAGGTTGACTAGAAAAAATATTCAAGGGTACGAAATTTAAGGCATAAAAATGGTCCAAGGAAGGCCTAACAACATTTTTCATGCCAATTTAGTCTATGATTTCGCCTTTGTCACGACCCAACCCCGTAGGCCATGACTAGTGCCCGAGCTGGACACTCGTATACACCTGTTAACTACAATCATCTACAGTTAGCATAGCAAGGATTTATATATATAAAGGCAAGACGTTGCCTTAACACTGTCGCATATATGCATATCATGGCCACCTGTCTCCTGAGGAGTTACAACTTTCACATCAAATATATATATATATATGTCTACGCAGGCCGACAAGGCTGCCACTACGCATAACATCCCAAAACATATGTATATATACGCAAGCCGACAAGGCTGCCACTACGAATGGGTACATCCCAAAACATAAGTCATGTCTACATAGCAAAACAACAACTATATACAGACCCACACATATGTCTACAAACCTCTAAGAGTACCAACAGTATCATATGACGGGACAGGGCCCCGCCGTACCCTGAACAAACACATATATATACAACAAAGAGGATCTATACCACAAAGCTAGGCTCCGAAACAAAGGAGCACTTCAAAACAGCTGAATAGATATCCTAGGCTGGCGGATCTCCGAAACGAGCGTCTGTACCTGCGGGCATGAAACGCAGCCCCCCGAAGAAAGGGGGTCAGTACGGAATATGTACTGAGCATGTAAAGCATGAAATATAGCAAATAGGATTATACTGAGACAAGGAGTGTAGGACCCAGTGCAACAACCCGAAAACCGTAAGACTTACCTTTGAACATAAATCATATGTGTCAACCTCATAACCATATCATTATAGGGTTTAGTAATCATGGCTAAATAATCATTCTGTATATAACATATATAACGTGTCCCGGCCCTCTAGCGAGGGGCTCGGTAAGTAAAATCATCATATACATGTACATATAACGTGTCCCGGCCCTCTAGTGAGGGACTCGGTGAATAATGATCATATGCCATCCTGGCCACCATCCCCATATCATCATGTCATCATATCATCATCATATATATATATATATATATATATATATATATATATATATATATATATATATATATATATATAGTGTCCCGGCCCTCTAGTGAGGGACTCGGTGAATAATGCAGTGAATATGCGCACGAAAACATGTCCTGGCCCAGGACTCAGTGAAGGATGTAACGGTAAGCACGAGCAGAGTAATAAGCAACCACATACATACAAATCATCTTTTGAGACTCAATGGATAAGTAAACTAATCAGCTCTCAAGCATCAGGATAATAATCATATTAAGTTCTTCCTAAATGTCATTACAAACTACATCAACGAACGTTTCAGGATTCATATACATGTATCAATTTAACATGATATAGCATATGAAAGTCAAGTATACTTCTAATTATGCAATTCTTTAAGAGTAGGAATTTTTATACATCATTTATTAGTCGATCATACAATAGACTCGAAACAATAGCTCGACTATCCTAAAAGTTCTAGCATCAAGAACGAATAAAAATCATGAGTCATGCTTGGAATTAGAGAGTAGAATTTCCCCAAGGCTCATATCATATCTTACTTCTAGGACATGCCAAAAGAAAGAAGGGATCGACTTTACATACCTTTAGCGTTTAGTCGTATTATAACTCGTACACGCTGCCTAATAGTACCTTATCCTATATTAAGATATCAAGAGCTACGATTAGGCTACGAGGGAATTCAATACGTATTTTAACGTTAATAATCCCTTTTAAACAATTTGACGGCGTTTCGTTGTATTCAAACCAACTACTACCATTAAGCTAATATTGCTAGTCATGCATTCAAGTGTCAACCCAAGACTATTTAAACATGACGCGAGGGAACTTCGGACAGCCCGTACATTATTCAAAAACAGTCCGACCAACATACCATACAACTCGCAATTGTCCAATTCCAACCAAAACAACAACAACACGTTTAGCAACATTGTTTATATGATCGCAAGAAACTATATTAACAACATACTAACTTCTACAACAGCCCATATTGACTTCACTTCAATTTTTAACCATCAATATCCTCATTCTTATTTTAGAACCCATGACAATAACAATCAACATTCAAAATAAATTAATCCATCCTTTTTTTTTTTACTAAAACAGTCCACGGTTTGGACTGTTTTCCAACTTCAACATGTACCATTTCTTTTACACCTTAACTCACATATTCATGATGCATACAATGCACTACAATGTCCATAACAACAACAATTAAAGCATCAATTAAATCAGTCCACAAAATCTCCTAAACCAGCCCCTACACGACCTTAACATAATCCCACACAACTTCATGATTTTCGTTCATTAATGCACACTACCACACGTCCAAATCATTCTCAATTCATATACAAGGAAATTAAACATTACATTCATATAAATCTGTCACACGGCTCACAACGAGTACCACATTAATTTGGATCATTTAACTCCATCATACGGTGATATTTGTAATGACCACAACAACCAAGACTTCAAGTAAATCAACCTACCAATCTCATTTAACACATTTCCCTCCCACACGGCTTCCACATAAGCTTCAACAACAATAATTCAATACCAATGTGCACAAATGTTATACACTCAATTTACATTTATACATATTTACAATACATCCAAACCTATTCTAATTGTAAAAGAAATGATCAATTCTTACCTTGAATACTTGGCTCCAATTTGTGTCTTAAATTTTTATACTTGTTCTTGCTTCTCCACCAACTACTACACGTTATTGTATGTCTTCACTTTAGAATTTTTATTAAGCACAAAATCAGTTTTCCTCCTTCAAAATTAAGCCGGCCGAACAGCCATGGGATATATTTTCTTGTTCTTGAAAGTTAACTTTCAACAAATGACTTGAAAGATGTCATTTGCACTATGCCCTATTCTATATATATGTTTACCAAGGGTCTTACACGTACACCCTTCTTTGTGACTCACCTTTGCACTATGTTTTGTTAATTTTTCTGATTTTGATTTTTTTTTATTCGGGTGGGGCCCACACGGGTTTCTTAGGCTTAATTAATAAAGTGATTAAATTTTAATCCCACTTAATGATCTAATCATGGTAAATTAATCCCAAATTTCCATTAATATTTCTATACCAGATAGAATTTATAGGCGACTTGTGCATTGAAATAAAATCGGAAGTTAAAAGTCTCTACCTCGTGCCTTAAAATAGTCTTGTCTTTAACTTGTCGCGTTTAACTTAAAATATCCCAATGTATAATAATACGGGATATAACAGCCTTGAAGCACATTCCAGGCAAGTTCTAGACTACATATAATGCAAAATAACTCACAAAGATCTCACCACACATGGCACATGGAACTTAAGTAGAAGATGTCTCCATAATCCAATTGAAACAAATGAACTCAAAAAGTCAATTTTAATCTAAATAGACTAATCAGTGAAAGAAAGAGCCAGAAATTGAGTCTAAAGGCCAAAACAAGAATCATATCTTCAACCATTTTTCTTTTTCAAAGATCAAGAATTCATATGCCAAAGTTTAAATAAGTTGGTACCAAGCAAGCCAAAGGTTATCCAAGGGGCAAAAAATCACATCCCAACACCATTTTTACTCCTAAAATACCTAAAACTCACTTCTACACCTAACGTACAAGGCTTATTTCCCTTAAGAAAGTGCCCAACTATCTATCATAGGGACAAGGCAACTCAAAACTATCTAAAAACACCGGGTTCAAAAGATATTAGCATCCTTGGGAAAAGAACCACGGCAAAGAAAAGCCAAGGATATTGCTAATACACGACAAAACATGGGCATACAAAAACAAACAAAAACAAAACAAAAAAATCATACTAATATCAATATGTTATTTAAAAAAAATACCAAAATAAAGTCAATCTCCATCATGACATATCACACACCATCACAATATCTATCAAAATAAAGATTCCCCCAACTTAAAATGTTGCATTGTCCTCGATGTAACTATATGATTAACGCAAAAGTTAGGAGAGACTCCCTGAAAAAATAGTTTTACGAATCTCCAGTATAAGGGTGAGGAAGTTGTTCCATGTCTCCTTGAGCTTTCCTGGATGAACTCGAAACCATTTAACAACAAAAATTGCCCTGCATTCGAACTTCTATTAGCGACCTTCTTGCTGTTTCAGGATGAATCAATTTTTTTTAGAACAGCTTCAAGCTATTTCCTTCTACAACAGAACTGGACAAGTGTTTCTCCAATTGAACCGCTTCCTTTTTCAGTTTGCACAAATTATTTTTTCAGTTCAAGGAATGCAGGAACACCACATACAAACCGTTGTTCTTGGCAAAACACTTCTTCTCAATCAATTGCGAATTCATATTCCCATAACCATTTATGTGCTAAGGCATTTTCAAAAAAGATATAGAATCAAAGAAGAGACACCTAACATATTGTAGAATCAGATTGGCTTTGTCTTTCTCCCTATCGAAATTCACTTTTCAATCTTGCAAGTTATGTAGAAAACTCAACCAGCAAATGAAAGCATAAACTCATTCCAACCTAGAAAGCAAGTAAAATGATCAATGGCCACAAGAATGGATACAAGGGAAATTACTCTGAAGTAATGATTCGATATATTTAAAGGTTTTACAACTAAGAGTGAGTTTAGGTTAATAAATAATGGTTTCATAAATCTCATTGAAAGTCTTCCAAGCAAATCAATGAATTTCACTCTAAACTCTTCCAAGCTTTAGAGTGTGATATTAAGCACTACCAATTGAATCTCAAGTTAACTTTCCTATTCTTAGCTCAAGTCGACGTAAATGGGTGAGTCTTAGGATTAGCTAATCCCTTAAGAAACAATAAAGAACAAGATTAATTAAAGAAATAAAGACCCACTTAATTAGAATAAAAATAACATAAGCATAACAAGAGTTTTAATTCAAAACTTGGACAATGGATATTTCATAAACAATATTAAAGTAATGGAATGGATTGCTATTCACTTAAATAGTCAATACATAACATAGAATTGAAGAATGGGTTACGAATTTGCTCATTAAAGTGCTCCAATATTCTCTTCCAAAGTATTGGTGATGAAACCCTAGCTCTCCAAGCTTGAAAATGAAAGATATTTTCCCCAAGCTTCCCTTTTATAGTTCCCCTACTTTTCCAATAAAAACTAGAACAAAATAGCCACTGATTTTTGGAATCACAAATCTGGCCGTTTTTACAATTTTAACCATTTTTCTCATTCTCTTCAATTTGACCTCTTTTGACTTGTTTTTCACTTGGTTTCTTCCCGATAACTTCTCAATCATATAAAACCTGTAAACTGGAAGTAAATAGCATTAGATGGATTATTTTCTCAATCAAACATAGCAAAAATTTAAGATTAAAGAAGAGATGATTTACCAACTTATCAGTATGAAGACGTCTGTACTTATCTTCGAAAGGCTATGGGACACTAGGAAAACTCCATTCTTTTAATTATAATTTCTATCTAGTTGGTTCAAATTGGTACCTGATTACTCCTTCTATTCTCTCGCAGATGGTGAGGACGCGTGCTAGAGCTGCGATCGATAAGGTGCCACTACCAGCCGTCGGGGTCACGCACGTGGTAAGGCCCGAGCTAGAGGCCGCAGTCGTAGCCGTGGTAGAGGCAGAAGGGAAGCACCGGCTAGGGGCAGGGCACTTGTGGCTGGTCAGGCCCGAGCTAGATCCGTGTCTCCTGAGCCACAGGAAGATCATCAGGATGAGGTCTTTGAGGGGGAGGGGCTAGGACCAGCACCAACTCAGCCCGATATTATTGCTACTCTATTTCTATCTGATGCTTTGGTTTGAGTGTTGAACCTGCTTGAGGGTTTGACTCACGTAGGTGTCCTGCAGCTACACCTAATGGTTAGAGAGTTAGATTGGATGATCAGATTCCAGAGAGTTCCCGTGCTCCAGGGGCACAACCAGCTGCGACTGTGGGTCCCCGTATAGATGAGGTTCCCTGACCAAATTTCCTTTCTAGACCTATGGTAGGTCCAGAGATGACCCACGAGGACCAAGACTTGTTCGAGAGATTCACCAAGATGAAGCCTCCCTGTTTCTACGACACTCCCACGAGGACGCCTATGAGTTTATTATCGATTGTCATGAGAGACTCCACAAGCTAGGGGTGGTGGACACATACAGAGTTGATTGTGTGACCTTCCAGTTGATGGGTGATGCCAAGCTTTGGTGGAGGTCGTATGTCGAGTGTAGACCAGCTAGGTTGCCTCCGTTGTCATGAACCAGGTTTTATTAGATCTTATTAGATAAGTAAGTCCCGCGCACTTTAAGGGATAAGAAATGTGACAAGTTCGATAACCTCAATAGAGAGGGTCATTTGTTACTGAGTACGAGGCTCGCTTCCGTTCCTTATCTATAGATGCGCTTCAGTTGCTTCCCACAGAGACGGAAAGAGTGAGGCGATTTGTCAAAGGGATGAACACTCCGTTGAATTTGGCGGCTCTACGTTTAGTGACTACAGAGGCTTCGTTTTAGGATGTGGTGGATCATGTTACTTCAATTGAGTCAGTGAAATACGAAAGCTATGGTAGGGTTGAGGATAAGAGGGCCCGCAAATGGGCCAGCTTCAGTGGGACAGTTTCTAGAGGGCATAGCATTATGGCCAGAGTACTCTGTTATACTCCGATCGACCGATTCAGTCAACTATTCTAACATTGATTGGGGGTTTTCAGGGCCCAGCCAGTTCAGGGTTCTTATTCTAGGTTCTTAGATTGGGGAGGGAATTTTGGTTCATCAGTTTCAATTCATAGAGTTGGACCCGACAAGATCTGTTATGAGTGTGGTGAGCTGGGGCATGTTTGGACCTATTGTCCCCAGCTTCGACAGAGTAGTCAGAGTACTCCGTATCAGACCCCCAGGCCTTCAGCGCTATTTTTCAGAGGGGGTGGGTCTTCTAGTCGAGGCAGTGCACAATTTGGCAGAGGTGGTCACTCTTCTGGTAGAGGTGGTCCCCAGCCTCACAGAGGTGGATCTCAGTCCGACAGAGGCGGACATCAGCCTGGTAGGGGAAGAGGTCAGTCAGGTCATGGTGGTCGTGGTGGTTCGCAGGCTGATAGCAGACGAGTTTATTGTTATGTCTTCCCTGGTCGGCCAGAGGTCGAGGCTTCCGATGATGTCATCACAGGTACTATTGCAGTCTGTCACTGAGCGGCTTTCATATTATTTGACTCGGGTTCCTCTATATCTTATGTGTCTACATATTTCTCTATGGGTTTGGATATGGTTTGAGATCTACTTGATGTGCCTATTGATGATCTGCTCCTGTCAGAGATTTCGTAGTGGTAGGTTGAGTCTATTGATCTTGTACGTTTATGGGTTATAGTATATGGGTAGACTTGGTGATACTTGATATGCTAGATTTTAATGTTATCTTGGTTGTCTCCTTACTATGCGATTTTGGACTGTCACGCCATGACAGTCACATTTGCCATGCTGGGTATTTCGAGACTCGAGTGAGAGGGTGCTCCTAATATCTCTCCAAAGAAGATTATCTCATTCGTTCGAGCGAGAAAGCTAGTTGATAGAGGATATCTGGCCTACTTAGCTCATATTCGTTATACCAGTGCTGACACTCCGTCACTTGAGTCTGTGCTAGTTGTGAGCGAGTTCGCGAAGCTGTTTCCTACAGACTTACCGGGTATGCCACTCTACCGTGATATCAACTTTATCATTGATCTAGAGCCGGGTAATCGCCCTATTTCTATTTCGCTATATCAGATGGCACCGACCGAGTTGATAGAGTTGAAAGAATAGTTGTAAGATCTTCTTAGCAAGGGTTTCATTAGACCACACGTCTCCCCTTGGGGGGATCTCCCGTGATTTATGGAAAGAAGAAAGATGGGTCGATGCGGATGTCTATTGATTATCGCTAGTTGAGCAAAGTTACCATTCAGAATAAGTATCCTATTTCCGCATTGATAATTTATTTGATCCGTTTCTGAGAGCTTCAGTGTTTTACAAGATTGCTTTGAGGTCGGGCTATCACCAGTTGAAGATCAGGGCCAAGGATATTCCCAAGACGGCCTTTAGGACTCGTTATGGTCATTATGAGTTCCTTATTATGTCTTTCGGGCTTACCAATGCCCCCACAACTTTTATGGACTTGATGAATGGCATTTTCAATCCATACTTGGATTCTTTCATAGTCTTCATTGATGAAAATTTTGTGTATTAGCGAAGCAAGGAAAATCATGAGAAGCATTTGAGGATTGTTCTTGGATTGTTGACGGAAAATGAGCTTTATACAAAATGTTCTATGTGTTAAGTGGAGAGGCCAAGGAGGCGATTTTGGATTGTGAGGGGGTTTTGAGAATTAAGGGGCGTGTTTGCGTTCCTCAGGTTGGTGGATTGATCAAGATGATTTTAGAGGAGGCTCACAGTTCTAGAAATTCCATTCATGCTGGTGCTACCAAGTTGTATCGTGATTTGAGACAACCCTATTGGAAACGCAGGATAAAGTATGATATTATTGAGTTCATTTCTCAGTGTTTGAATAGCTAGCAGGTTAAGTATGAGGACAAAGATCGGGGTGTGTGATTCAGAGGATGCCCATTCCAGAGTGGAAGTGAAAGATGATAGCCATGGATTTTGTGATTGGTCTACCAAAGACTTTAGGTAAGTTTGATTCTATTTGGGTTATCGTCGATAGGTTGACCAAGTCCGTGCACTTCATTCCAGTTCAGACCACCTACAACTCGGAGAAGTTGGCTAGGATCTACATCAGAGAGATTATTCGATTGCATGGGGTGCCCATTTCCATTATCTCCGAAAGAGGCACTCTGTTCACGTCCCATTTCTGGAGGACTTTGCAGGCAGAGTTGGGGACTCAGTTGGATCTTAGTACGACTTTTCACCCACAGACTGATGGTCAGTCTGAGCGGACGATTTAGGTTTTAGAGGATATGCTCTGAGCACGTGTGATCAACTTTGGTAGTCATTGGGGCTAGTTCTTACCCTTGGCAGAGTTTGCGTACAATAACATCTATCACTCGAGTATAGATATGGCTCCATTCGAGGTTTTGTATGGGAGGAGATGCCGATCTCCGATTCATTGGTTCGATGCTTTTGAGGTGAGACCTTGGGGTACTGATCTTTTGAGAGAGTCGTTAGATAAGGTGAAGTTAATTCAAGAAAAGCTTTTGACGGCTCAGAGTAGGCAAAAGGAGCATGCGGACCGAAGGTTCGTGATTTAGAGTTTATGGTTGGTGACCAGGTTCTAATGAAGGTTTCACCCATGAAGGGTGTGATGATATTTGGGAAGAAGGGCAAGCTTAGCCCGAGGTTCATTAACACATTTGAGATCCTTCGTTGTGTTAGAGATGTAACTTATGAGTTAGCGTTACCTCCGGGTTTGTTGGGTGTTCACCCAGTGTTTTATGTGTCGATGCTGAAGAATACCATTTGGACGGTCTTACATCATCCATGGGACTCGATTCTGTTCTATCAGAATTTGTCCTTTGAGGAGGAATCGATAGCCATCTTGCATAGGGAGGTTTGAAAGTTGTGGTCAAAAGAGATAGCTTTGGGGAAATTTCAATTGAAGAACCGTTCAGTCGAGGACGCTATGTGGGAGACCGAGGCTGATATGCGTAGTAGCTATCCCCAGCTCTTTACTGAGTCAGGTACCCTTCCTTCGTTTCATTTATTGTCCGTTCGAGGACGAACTGTTGTTTAATTGGTATGTGATATAACAACCCATTTGGTCGTTTCGGCTTTTTGACCCGTTTACCTCTATTGACCCTTCCCCTACCTCCATTAGAGCATCTTTGACTTGTAGGGATGGGTAGCGCAGTTCCCTAGGCGATTCAGATTAGTTTTGGGGGGAATTACTGGCTTAAAGCAAAAAACCATTGACCAATAGTTGACTTTTGGGAAAACGAACCTTTTAGGAATTTCTTCGATTCTATAAGGTTTGGAGAGTCGTTTATAACTTGGTGTGGTGGTTGGTTTGGTTCCCGAAGTCCTCGGAAGCGGTTTGGGTCTTTGGTTGGAAACTTGACTTTGGGGGTTGACCGGGTCAAGATGACCTCTTTTGGGGAATTCGAGTGTGCGGGTGAGTTCGTTGTATTTGACTTTCGAGGGTTTGGTTGAAATTCGGGGAAAACTAGATTGATTTGTGTTTTAGGCATCTGGTTTCCTTCTTCGCTTTCGCAAGGAAAGTCTTGCGTTCGCGAAGAAGACAGATTAGGTGGGGTCGCGTTCATGAGAATGGGGCTCGCATTCGTAAATGTTAGTCGGGGTCTGGGCCGGATCAAGACTGTTCATCATGTTCGCGATGCTTGGGCCGGGTCATGAGTTGCGATAGCGAGGCCCTCTCGCGATCGCGAAGAAGGGTCGATCAGAACAGTGAATAAGTTCCAAATTTCGGGATTAAATCTCATTTTTACATAATTCTTTCTGTAAAGGTCGGTTTTGGGAGAAAACAAGTGCTAAGTTCAAGAGTCATTGTTGGGGTAAGATCTTAACTCATATTTTATCATTTGCCCTTGATTCAATCCATTAGTTAGTTATTAATTCATCCTTTGGGATTAGGAATTTGGGGTTTTTTAGCCCTAACGTAGGAAATTGATATTTCTTGTAATTGGAGACTAAATCTTGTGGGGGGGGGGGGGGGGGGGTTAGGTGATTTCCTAGATTTAGATTGTTTAAGCTTTGTTAACACCAAGTCTCCTAATTAATCCGTGTTTTGATGAATTGATTTTTGGGGTTTATCACCTCTTGAGATTAGAGTAATTAATGGAATTGAAGGCTTATTTGGTGTTAGGATTTGATGATATTAAGGATTATAACTATCTATACTTCGGGTAGCGTAAGTTTACATTTAATTTCTCATTTTACCCTTGTGGTTACGAGGTCACCTTTCTAGGGTTATTTTAGGGTTTTTCTGAAAGTATATTGTGTGTGTGTCTGTATATAGATTCGTAGTTTAATGTAGATCACTTAATTGTTAGACTTTGAGTGTTCAGAGGCTATCTGTAAAGGGAAATCCCAAGTTTGACGGTTTGAGGCTCGTGTTCGTAAATCGAGATAATTTATGGCTTACCTTCTCGGACTTGATTAGCGAATCGCATGTGCTATGTAGTTGTTGATAGGGAAAGCATGATAGGCCTTCGGGCATGGTTGTGGTGTTAAATCCACCAGATTGGTATTATTTCTTATTATGTGGGCTTGTCGTCGTTCTTTATGCACTAAATGACTTGTTGTGTTTTTGACTATGTGTTTGTGGTGATGCGGGATGTGTTGGTTCTATTTGTTGTACTGAGATGGGTGTCATGATACGTTTCCATGGTGGTATTGATAATCCGTGTTATGATTTAATTGGCTTATTGTGTTGTGAATTCCATATCTTACTTATTGGCATTGTTACACATGATACTTTATTCTTGCATTCATACATGGGTAAAGAGTTATGTAAGTGGATTCGGAATTGAAAGAGTTATGGAAACTGTTTTGAAATGAATAGAAAGAGAAAGATAAAAGTATCATGTGATTATTGTTATGCTCCGAGGTTTATACCGGATATGTTGATAAAGCCATGGCCTGTAGTCCACCGGGGTGGCTGGTACATGGACTCCGTGGGTCCCCTATGGATCATGACTATTTAAGTGACAAATGCTTATATCATGTGTGTACAGATTCGAGATATTAGCCATTGCATTGCACGACATTTACATTGCACCCTTCATTACCATATCATATATTGTCTTATTGGATTGTGATGTATCGCACTTGAGTTGTGATCTATGGTTAAGGTATTTCCTTGGATTTGGCAGAATTGTGGGTTAGGAGCTTCACCTTGGCTATGACTTTATGATTTCGGGTTATTAGTTGTTGTTGATTGGTTGTTTGATTGCTTATCGGTTTACTTGTCAATTGTTGTATTTCGTATGCGTTATCTAATCTTAGTCGGCCTATGATGCTTACCAGTGCGTGTGTTGTACTGGTACTACTCTTGCATCACTTTTTCTTAGTGCAGAGTTTGAGACAAGATTCACATCGAGGCCCCAAGGCCTCTTATCCCGAGATTGGAGGGTGAGCCATCTGTCAGCCATAACTCCAAATTTCTTTCTTATTGTCTATTTCTTATTTCCTTAGACAGCAGTCCTTGTGATCAGGCATTTATTATATTATAGGCTTGTATTTGGACCAGTTGTACTGTACTGTGACTTCAGTTCTTGGGGACGTATTGACTTAGTATTTTCGCACTTATGATTATGTATGATTTAAGACCTATTGTTGTCTCTTATTTTTATTTCCGCTTATTTAATTACTTTGACTAAGTATTGATTGAGGGGATGGTTAGCCCACCAGAGGGGTTAGTGTGGGTACCATCATGACCTTGATTTGTGGTCGTGACAATCTGCCTATAGATTTACATTATCATTGATCCCACATAATCACAAAAAGAATACCATAAAGCCCAGCATAGGCAGAGACCTTGGCAATTTTATTTATGGAAAAGGGTCATATACCTTGGTACTATCCCGAAATAGTTGTACGTATCCCCCGTTTGCCTTTTCAATGATATGTGCCCCCACCATTATATTTTTATATATATACACCCCTGCGTCTAACAGCTCCTTTAACGGAGACATGTGGGATGATCTTAATGCCCCATTTTTCTTAAATTTAATTCTAATTAATACCTAATATTCGACCCATACCCATTAGAACATTCCCGTAACCCAACATTTGACCCCTATTCAAGGAGATATTTGGAGACTCCACCATAACCGGTCGAGCTCCATCATACCACCGGAGTGACCACCAGAATATTCTCGGGAAAAGGCCATCCACTGAAGAAGGCAATAATGATCCCACTCAAAATACTCCATTTTCACTTTTATTCAACCCATAATCTTTCATCATTCTTCACCTTTTTTTTTGGCTAAAAATTCCACCGATTGGGAGAATCAATTTAATAGCTTGAAAACTAGCGGTTGAAGCATCAATTTCATTGATAACAAATTGCAGTTAACTCACAAGTCCAACAAATTAAAGTTCTACCATAAACTAACAAACCCTTTTTAAAATTTACTACTCAAACAAACATGTAAAGAAGTTACAAGAGCCATTTCACCAGTCTTGTCTAAGCCATTGGAATGATTAAGCTCCAGTACCCGTCTCCATTGATGTATGTCAAATTTCGAAATTGCTTTTTTGTTTAATTGAGTTGTATTTTCCACCTAATTTAGGTTCATTGGTATTATTAAAATGGTGGTAAAAATGAAGTGAGGTGACAAGGTAGGAAGAAAGGAATCGAGGGATGGAGAATACTAGGAACAGAGAAGGAGCAAAAGGGGATGTGATTTCTGGCCTTCCCTTCTCTGTTCCTTATTCTTTTTTTATGTTGTCTCCGGTGAAACCTTTAATTTCCATGCGAGTTCCATTTAATTGAAGACCCATATGCTTTTCTTGTAATTTTTTATACCACCCATCCCCGCGGGTCAAAATCGTACTAATAGGGCTTTGGGAAGGGTCAACAGGGGTAAATGGGTCAAAAGTGTTATAACGACCAAACGGGCCATTACATAAACCATATAAAATAGCCCACACAACTAGCCATGATCGTAGAGTTCATAAGGATTTAGAAGAACTTGTTCTATGGAATTTCTTCTTCAATTTCTATGTTTAAACACTTGTAAAAGCTTAAGGAGATTACGAGAAGGGTAAAACATACCTTAAATTTCAAGAATCATTCCAGAATACAAGTTACTTGAAGTTGAAGATTTCTTATGAAAGACGAGACAACGAAGAAATGACGATTCTATGAGTACCACGGGATTCCCTAAGATAAAATGACTTGATTAGCTTTTGGATTGAGTCTTGATTCATGGAGAATTGTTTGAGAGCGTTCAAGGGCTGTTTAGGGTTTGAAATGTTGAAGAAAGGAAGGTTCAATTCGTTTGGGGGTTGATTTTATAAGTTTGGGAAAGTTGTCCAACGACCAAGCCCCTCTTGGCTTCGCGACCGTTTGCATCTTCGGACGGAAATGCGAATATCGCTCCACTCCGACGTCGTATCAATGAACAGTTAAAAGTGCTAGAAACTAGACTGGTAGACCTTCAATTTGGTGGGTCGATCACCCCATAACTGCAAGTAGATTGAGAGAAAAGCTATGCAACATCTGACCATAAATTTCAGCAATTTTATGAATATAACTTACGACGACCTTTGTCGACTTCCGTATTATAACCCGTTTGATTTCAAAACTTAACACACAACTATTGTATTATTTAGATACCTCATGAAATTACCTTCTTAGTATATTATCGATCTTAAGATACGATGACGCATGAAAACACGAGGTGTAGCAATAAACCCCAAGTCTTGCTATTATAATTTCCCAATTTTTCCAATCAAAATAAGACCAAAACAACCCCATATTTTCAGATTTACAAATCTATCCAGTTTTTGCACTTCTAGCCCTTTTTTTCATTTCTTCAATTTGGCCGCTTTTTGACATGTTTTTCACTTAGCTGCTTCCCGATGACTTCTAAATCACATAAAGCCTATAAATTGGGTGTAAAAGACATTAAATGCACTATTTTATTAGTTAAAAATAGCAAAAATCTAAGATTAAAGAAGAGATAAGTCGATAAAATACCAACTTATCAGGTCTCGAGGTGTTCCGGGGGTGATTTGGGTAGTTGGTTGGAAAGTTGAGTGATGTTCTTGAGTTGACCCTAATCAACCCCGGGTCAAGTTGACCTCTTTTGGAAATATTCGAGTGCTCGAGTGAGCTCGTAGCATGTTTTATGATTGAAATGTATGTTTGGTTTGTGTCGCGGGGGTTCTGGGTGTGTTTCGGGTGTCAAAACCAATTTCAGATGACACCAAATTTTTCTGTTGCACTGTGTCTAGTTTCTTTCTATGCAGTCGCAAAGGAGGGACGCGTTAGCAAAGAGTTGACCACGGTGGTCAATGCGAACGCCAGATGTCCGTCGCGTTCGCAAAGGGGAAACGGGGGTTGGGCCGGGTCACGCCTGGCATCGTATTCGGAGCCAACTCTTTCATTTGTGATGTTGGGCCGGGTCCGGGCATCGGGTTCGTGAGGCCCTGTTGCATTCGCGATGAAGGGTTGTTCAGAAACATCAACTTAAATGCCAACTTCGGGATTTGCACTCATTTTCTCAAAACGTCTTCTCTAGAGTTCTATTTTGAGGGAAATCAAGTGCTAAATTCAAGAATCAGTGTTAGGGGTAAGATCTTAACTTTTATTTTATCATTTTCCTTTGATTCAGTCCATTGGTTAGTGATTAATTCTTACTTTGGGATTAGTAACTTGGCGTTTTTTACTCCTAACTTAGAAAATGGATAATTCTTGTATTTGGAGACTATAAATCTTATTGGGGGTTTTGTGTGATTTCCTAGATTTAGCTTAGCTTTGGGTAAATTATTTCTGACATCAAATCACTTATTTAATCCGTGTTTTGGTGAATTAATTTTGGGTTTTCATCACCTTTTGGGATTATAGTAATTAATGGAATTGAAGGCGCACTTGTGAGTATAATTTAATGGTATTGAGGATTGTGACTAATTAGTAAATGGCTAAGGTGATTTTAAATTCAATTTCCAATTTTTCCCTTAGGGCTCGGGTTGTGTTATTTTAGGGTTATTTTGGGTTCCGGGCTAAACCGTAGTAATATGGGTGTTGTTAAAATCGTGTGACCACATAGAATCTTAATTTGATATCATTAATCCCGCATTCTTGATAAATTTACCATTTTGACCCTCGGGGTTTGGAAAGGGATTTACGAGTTGACCTTCAGAAGGGGTAGGGGAAGGCTTGATTGTTCATGGCACCCGCTCTACATTGAGGTAGGCTACGGTCTACTACTTTAGACTCTGGTTGGAGTACATACTTAGTCTATAAATTCTGAAGGGGTATTAGGCGTGATGGGGGTCCCACCTTAGTGTCTGTCACTTGGGTGGGTACCGGTGTATATTGTTGGGTAGTTAGAATGATGGAGAAGCATGTTAAGCCTTCGAGCATGGTTGTCATGATAAATCCACTTAGGTTGGTATAATTTCTGAAGATAATGGCTATGATACCCATTATTGACCATTACTTGTTTGATATGATTGATTACCTCGTTGCTCTTTATCTCGCATAATTGTTAAAGTAAATGATTTGATTCCATGAGTTAGAATATGCAACTGTTTGATGATTTATACTCATTCTAGAAGACTCTTGTCGTTGTTGTCATGGAATATTATGCATTACTGCTCATGTTGACCAGTTATTTATATTTACGATCATTTGAATGAGCTATGTTTACCTGAGAATGCGAGACGGTATAAGGACCAAAAAAGGTAAGGATATTGTTCTTATAATCCACCGATATAGCCAGGTGGTATAGTGAGTCTCTCACAGTTTAGCGGTATAGTTAGGCGGTACAGTGAGGGGTCACAGTCCGAAGGGAAAAGACCTTGGGCGGTATAGTGACAGGTATATGGACCTCGCGAGTCTCTCATGGATCATGACTATATGGCATGGCATATAGCATATGTACCAGGTATTTTCTTGGCCATTGCTTTGCACTTAGTTTTATTTATTCATGTACTTTATCACTCCCTTATGTGATACATGTTTGAATAACTTATATGACTTCTTATTAGACTACATGAGAATATGCTAAGTAATCAGTATTAAGGTGTTTACCCTTCTATCATACTTGATTCTAATTTGGTGTTTATATGCTATTTACATATATCTAATCGTTGTCAGCCTATGATGCCTACGAGTATTAGTGTTGTACTAATACTACACTTCTGCACTCTTTTCTGATGTGCAGATACCGATCCCTATTCTAGTTCTGGACCTCGTGGCTGACTCATAGGCTTGCTTTCAGGATATTCAGGGTGAGCTACATAGTGACTCGTGGCCCCTGGACATCTCATATTTATGAGTCTAATAGTTATTTTCCTTCAAACAGTTTTATTTTGACCTTTGGGACTTGTTTTTAGACAATTAGAGCTCTTGTATTCTTTAGATTTTGGAGTTTGTATTAGATTTGACTACTCTTTCAGAACTTATCTTATTTTATGAAAATATTGGATTATTATTTAGAAATTGGTTGAATATCTTACTTCTTATCCAAAGTTTTCACAACCTGGTTTGGCTACCTGTGGGTTAGTGTAGGTGCCATCATGGCTCACGAATTGGGTTGTGACAAATTGGTATCAATGCTTTAAGTTCAAGGGTCTTATGAGTACAAGAGCAATGTCAAGTAGAGTCTCGCGGATTGATACGTAGACGTCTATACCTATCCTCGAGAGGCTACAGGACATTTGGGAAACTTTCATTCTTTTATTCTTTTTATGCTAATTTGTTCAACCTAAATATCTAACTTCATATTCTATTTTCTCATAGATGGTGAGGACATACGCGGATGCAACTAGAGACGAGGCACCGACACCTGCTACCAGAGCTATGGCACACAGCAAGGATCGGGGTAGAGGTTGTTGTGGGGAGAGACCCCATGGAGCTGCATCGGCTAGAGGTCGAGAACCAGTGTCGGGTCGAACCCATGCCAGATTGCTGTCTCCTGAGCCAGAGATTGAGCATGAGGATTAGCCTATGGAAGAGAAGGGGCAGGGACCAACCCAAGAACCTCTCGGGATCATTGCTACTCCACTTCTACCGGATCCCATGGTGTGCATTCTGAGCCTACTTGAGGGTTTGACCGAGGCCGGCGCATTCCAGTATACACTAGATGGGTCACAAAACAGAGCTAGAGGATAGGATCCTGACAAGTTTCAGACTCCGACGATACAACCTGCTGCTGCTGTAACCCCTGTATTAATGAGATACCAGCACTTAACTTCGCTCATCGCCAAGTCACTGAACCAGTTATGAGCCGAGATAAGCCAAATACTTTTGATCAGTTCACCAGGATGAAGCCTCATTGTTTCTATGGTACCTCCGATGAGATACGCATGAGTTCATTTTTAGTTGTCATAAGAGGCTGTATAAGTTGGATATATTGGAGTTGCACGGAGTCGACTATGTTTCGTTACAATTGGTTGGGGATGCTAAGTTATGGTTGAGGTCTTACATTGATTGTCGACCAGCTGGGTCGCCTTCTTTGACTTGAACCCGATTCTATCAGGTGTTTCTGGAGATGTATGTTTCTCGTAGCTTGAGAGATAAGAAGAGAGACGAGTTTATGGATTTGGAGTAGAGAAGGTTATCTATGGTAGAGTGTGAGTCTTGATTTTACGCTCTGGCCCGTTATGCTGTGTTGTTACTCCCCACTAAGGCAGAGATGGTGAGATATTTTGTGAAGGGTCTGGCCCTTCCGCTCTGATTGGAGATGTTACAGGTAGTAGCTTCTGGGGCTTCATTTCAGATCGTAGTGGATCATGCTAAGGACGTCGAGTCAGTGAGGTGGCAGGCTCAGAGTAGGGGTGATGAGAAGAGGGCACGCAAGTTTGGTAGTTACAGTGTGTAACACCTCGTACCTTTAACCTAAGCTTTGACCATGAACCTAGACTTTGAAAATCAGATAAAGAATGTGGGAATTGGAATTTCCTTGTTCAGTTGTAAGATGGGGGTTTACGCCCATGAACAGTGATCGTATTTTAGTATACGGGCCGTATTTCAAGTCGTAAACTAGTACCAAAGGTTTCTGAGCATTCTGGAATTTGGCATTTGGATGATACATTGTTAAATACGGACCGTATTTCAAACTACGGCCTGTATTTCAAAACTTATTTGGAATTTGAGAAAACTTCTCGGATGAAAGTTGTAGAGCTTTGAAATACCTTTCCAATGATATATTATGGGGGTCAAACGGACATCTATGCAAAGAGTTATGGCCATTTTACTGAAGAGACGCAATGCAGTCCTTACGGAATACGGACCACCATATTTCAAAATACGGCCCGTCTTTCAAAATACGGCCAGTATTTAGCTGGGCGTATAATTCAATTTTTCAGAATAGTATATATTCATCCATATCAGTTCAAATCATTAATTTTCATTCCTTCAAGCCCTAGAACGACCTCCTACCCTCTTCCTTCATCAAGAATACCAAGGTAAGCCTACTCTAATTATTTCAAGTCAATTCTAATACATATCCTTGTAATCTAAACAAGAAATCATCATTCCTAAACTAGGGTTTTCAAGAAAACCCATCTCAAGATTCAAGAATTCAAGATTTTGGAAATCCTCTTCAAAGTTAGTGTCTTAAATTCAAGTTTGGAGCATTACCAGGTATGTAGAGTTTCTATCTACGTGTGGGAACATCATTGTTCTTCCCCACGCCTCATAATCCATAAATTATGATTCTCTACTAAAACTAGGGTTTATATACCATGCTCATGATAACCCTAGGTCCATGTCCATGATTATATTATGTATGAATTGTTATAATTCCATCATTGAGTTCTTAATATTTCTTTATGATTATTGATAATCCGTCCGTAATCCATGAAAACCCATATCTTGTATTCCACTGGTTCTTGCATGCATGTTTTTAAATAAAAATTCTTATTTCATGAATATCCTACATGTCTACAAGTTTTCATGCAATTGTATTATATAACTATCTTCATGCCATGACTCAAGATGCAAACATGCTAAATACAAGTTATTTCATGAAACCATGTTTACAAGTTATTTCGTGAAATCATGATTACAAGACAAACACAAGTTAATTCACGAAAAGCATGGGCTTCTTAGCCAATTATATCATGTTCATGTTTTTGGGAGTTGCACGAATTACAGAGAAGGCTCAGATAGCCCGAAACTACGTAGCCACCATAGGAAAAGGATTGCTCCACCCGTTAGGATGATTCCTTAATTTTACACTGAATGGATCCATCAGGTACGTTACCACCTTATACCTGGCAAGGTATAGGGGCTCTGCTGGTCCGGCGAGGTACTGGAATCTATGTATCCACGTGGTGATATCATGTTGTCGGTTTATTAAATGCTCTCCCTACTTATCATGTTTTCCTTATGTTATATATATATGTACTCATGCTCATGCTCATATTCATGTCCAGGTTTTCAGTTTCAGTTCTTATCATGTTATTGCATGTCCCATGTTATTTCTTTCGGTTGCTTTACATACCAGTACATTCAATGTGCTGACGTCCTCTTTTATTGCCCGAGGGCCTGCATTTCACGATGCAGGTACGGATTTATAGGACGACGCCTCTGCTCATTAGGATTTGCATGTACCAGCTTATTGGTGAGCCCCATCTCATTCGCGGTCTAGACATTGTCTTTCTTTATTTAGTTTTGCATCTAAAGGTATGCTGGAGGCCCTGTCCCAGCAAGTATGTTAGGTGTTTCCGACACATGTTAGAGGTTTCATAGACAAGACTAGTGTCATGTTAGACTTCCAGAGTTGTTAGCTGGTTTGGCTCTTTTATGATATTGTCCGCATTCATGACTTAACCAAATACTTATGTTTAATATTATGACTTATTATGTGTTATAAAAGCTCATCATGCACCTCACGTTATATTTTCGCTCATGTATGCCTCATAATGATTCAGCAAGCCATGTGGTTCGCTCGGTCACATGCAGTCAGGCACCGAGTGCCGTGTTACACCCAGGCCATGGTTCAGGGCGTGGCAAAACTTGGTATCAGAGCCTAGGTTCAAGTGTCTTTAGAGAGTCTATGAAACCGTGTCTAGTGGTGTCACTTTTATATGTGTGAGGGCCCCATACATATAAATAGTTGACCACAAAGACTTTCAGGATTGTCTCACTCCTTTCATATTCTAGATCGTGCAGTTAGAGCAGTACTTTTAGGATGTCTTTCTAATTCGTGTGTGTACGTATTTTCAAAAAATACCTGCGAAAAGGAAATACACCAGAAAGGCTACAGCCACCAGCCAAGGGGCTACTGCGGATGCAACTCGCGAAGAGACAGTTCCGACTAAGACAGCAGCCCCAACCGCTCCTACAGTTACACCTCCTAGTGATTCGGATTGGGATGTTAGGAATGCTATCAATATGCTCACACAACTGGTAGCAGCTCAGGCCCAACGTCAGGAATCTGGGTCAAGTTCAGGAAGTAATGGAGAGTCTTCTAAGACTAAGGACTTTCTTAGGATGAATCCCCCAGTCTTTATAGGGACAAACAAAGATGAGGACCCTCAGGACTACATTGATGCTCTCCAGAAGATCTTCTGGATTATGACAGTTACAGAAACCGAAGCAGCTACTTTTGGAGCTCATCAGCTATAGGGTATTACTAACACTTGGTTTGAATTTTAGGAATTATCCCGAGGTGAGGATGCACCTGACGCTACATGGGATGAGTTTACAAGCGCATTACTGGACCACTTCATGCCAATAGAAATCATAAAGGCTTAGGCTGAGCAATTTCTGAAGCTTAAGCAGAATGGCAGGTCAGTTCAGAACTACTATTTGGAATTTGTCAGTCTAGTTAAGCATGCTCCACATATGGTACCGGATATGAGGGAAAGAGTGAAGAGGTTGTTGGAGGACTTGATTCCCATTTGTATGATGGGGCCAACATTGCTGCACAGAATGGGGGAATGACCATCTCTAAGATAGTTGCTTTCATACAGGGTAATGAGACAAGGCTAAAAGAGGAGGAAGCCTTACAGAATGAGAAAGACAAGGAATTCAACAAGAGGGTCAAGTCTACCGGACAGTTCAGCGGGAACAGAAATAGGAAATTCTTTAAGAACAAGTCAGCAGGACCTGCTCCGTCCACAACAAGTGCCCCACTACCCAAGTTCCGTAATTATAAGAAGCAAAATTTCAGGCCATAAAGTTCTTACTCTCAGGCTAGTGTGGGTTAGTCGACTTATACTCATCCGATATGCGGTAAGTGTAACAGGAGACACTCAGGTGAGTGTCGTGTGGGTACTGATGCCTGCTTTAGATGTGGTCAGAAGGGCCATTTTCATAAAGACTGTCCATCAGCCAGACAGGGTACTATAGGTAATGTGACAAAGTCTATAAATTCAGCAGCTCCTCGTCACAATCAGGCCCAGCAGGGGCGTGGCACGGCAAGGTCCGACAATACAGGCGGTGATCAGAACAGTTTGTATGCATTAACAGGTCGTCAGGATACAGAGGCTAGAGCAAATGTTGTCGCAGGTACACACACAGTTTTCACTTTTGAAGTATATGCCCTTATTGACCCAGGATCCACCTTATCTTATGTAATCCCTTTTGTTGCTAAAAAGTTTGGTATTGAACCTGAAAAATTGTATGAAACCTTTGAGGTGTCCACCCCAGTTGGGGAGTCAGTCATAGCTAGAAGTATTTATAGGGGTTGCCCTATTTTAGTCTATCACCGCAGAACCATAGTTGATTTAGCGGAATTAGAAATGGTAGACTTTGATGTGATCATGGGTATGGACTGGTTAGCTTCATGTTATGCCACAATATGTTGTAGAACTAAAGTTGTAAGATTCGAGTTTCCTAATGAGCCAGTCATAGAATGGGAGGGTAATTCAGTAGTACCCAGGGGTAGATTTATTTCTTACCTAAAAGCCAGAAATATGATTTCCAAAGGTTATATCTACCACCTAGTTCGAGTCAAGGATTCAAATGCCCAGACTCCAACTCTCCAGTCTGTCCCAGTTGTAAATGAATTTCCAGAGGTCTTTCCCGAAGATCTTCCAGGAGTCCCTCTTGGTAGGGAGATTGAATTTGGAATTGATCTACTTCCTGATACTCAGCCGATATCTATTCCACCATACAGAATGGCTCCAGCAGAGTTAAAAGAGTTAAAAGCCTAGTTGAAAGATCTTCTTGACAAGGGGTTTATTAGGCCAGTGTTTCGCCTTGGGGTGTGCCAGTCTTATTTGTCCGAAAGAAGGATGGTTCCTTACGTATGTGTATAGACTACCGTCAGTTGAACAAGGTCACCATTAAGAACAAATACCCTCTTCCTAGAATAGATGACTTATTTGACCAACTTCAGGGTGCCCAATGTTATTCCAAGATTGACCTCAGATCAGGCTATCATCAGTTAAAGGTTAAGGAAGTTGATATTCCGAAGACCGCTTTCAGAACCCGTTATGGCCATTTTGAATTTCTTGTTATGTCATTTGGGTTGACAAATGCGCCAGCTGCTTTCATGGATCTTATGAAGAGGGTCTTCAAGCCTTATCTCTACTTGTTCGTCATTGTCTTCATTGATAATATTTTTGTGTATTCCTATAATGAGGCTGATCATGCAGAACATCTCAGAATAGTGTTGCAGACTCTTAAAGATCGCAAAATTTTTACAAAATTCTCAAAGTGTGAGTTTTGGCTTAAGTCAGTGGCGTTCTTAGGCCATGTGATCTCAGGTGAAGGTGTTAAAGTTGATTCTCAGAAGATTGATGCCATAAGGAGTTGGCCCAGACCCACCTCAGTTTCTGATATAAGAAGTTTCTTGGGTCTAGGGCTATTATCGACGCTTCGTAGAAGGATTTTCTTCTATCTCTGCTCCAGTTTTGACGCTGCCAGAGGGAACTGAAGGGTTCGTATTTTATTGTGATGCTTCGGGAGTTGGTCTCGGATGTGTTTTAATGCAGCATGGTAAGGTTGTAGCTTATGCATCTCGTCAGTTCAAGGTTCACGAAAAGAATTATCTGACTCTTGACCTAGAGTTGGCAGCTGTAGTTTTTGCACTTAAGATATGGCGTCATTATTTGTATGGAGTGCATGTCGACATCTTCACTGATCATAAAAGCCTGCAGTATATCTTAGAGCAAAGGGAGCTGAATGTTAGGCAGAGGAAATGGCTCGAATTGCTTAAGGATTATGATGTGGATATTCTTTATCATTCGGGGAAAGCGAATGTTGTAGCTGACACTCTTAGTCGGTGTTCCATGGGAAGTCTAGCCCACGTTGACACATATAAGAGAGTTATGACCAAGGAAGTTCATCGTTTGGCCAATCTTGGAGTTCGACTTTTGGACTCCGAGGATGGTAGTGTGGTTGTTCAGAATAGAGCTCTTTCCTCTTTAGTCGTTGAAGTCGAAGAGAAACAATATACAGATCCCTACTTGTTACAGCTGAAGAAGGGGATTCACAAACATAGAACAACGACTTTTGAACAAGGGGGAGATGATGGTTCCTTGAGGTACCAAGGCAGATTATGTGTTCCAGATATAGATGGGCTCAGAGAGCGAATCGTGTCAGAGGCTCACAACTCCAGGTAATCCATTCACCTAGGTTCCACTAAGATGTACCATGATCTTAAGGAGATTTATTGGTGGAATGATATGAAGAGGAATGTAGCAGATTTTGTAGCTAAGTGTCCGAATTGTCAGTAAGTGAAATCTGAACACCAGAGGCATGGCGGCTTAGCTCAGAATATTGATATTCCTGTATGGAAATGGGAAATGATCAATATGGACTTTGTATCAGGTCTACCTTGTTCAGCTAGGAGGCATGACTCGATTTGGGTGATCGTTGACCGGCTTACTAAGTCGGCACACTTTTTGCCAATCAAGACCACAGATTCAGCAGAAGATTATGCCAAGCTGTATGTTAATTAAATTGTCAGATTGCATGGGATACCAGTGTCCATTATTTCAAATTGTGGTGCTCCGTTTACAGCGAACTTCTGGAAATCCTTCAGAAAGGATTGGGTACCAAGGTGAACCTTAGCATAGCTTTTCATCCGCAGACAGATGGCCAGGCAGAGCGTACTATTCAGACTCTGGAGGACAAAGGTAATTGGGATGATCACTTGCCTCTCATCGAGTTTTCCTATAATAATAGTTATCATGCTAGCATTTGGATGGCACCGTTTGAAGCTCTGTATGGGCGAAGGTGTAGATCACTAGTTGGTTGGTTCGAAGTTGGCGAAGCAGAGTTGTTAGGACTAGATTTGGTTTATCAGGCTATAGAGAAAGTCAAGTTATTAAACGAGCGTTTGACAACGGCTCAGAGTCGCCAGAAGTCTTATACAGATGCGAGGCGAAGGGACTTAGAATTTTCAGTTCATGATTGGGTTTTCCTTAAAGTTTCACCCATGAAGGGTGTTATGAGATTTGGCAAGAAAGAGAAGCTCAGTCCCAGATATATTGGACCTTACAGTATTTTACGGAAGGTCGGTCTAGTAGCTTATGAACTCGATTTGCCACAATATTTGGCTGCTGTGTGTTTTATGTGTCCATGTTGAGGAAGTGTGTAGGATACCCGTCATTGGTTGTTCCTGCCGATACTATAACAGTTAAGGATGGGTTGACTTATGAGGAGATCCCCGTAGTCATTCTTGACCGTCAGGTTCGCAAGTTGAGAACTAAAGAAGTAGCCTCAGTGAAAGTCCTGTGGAGGAGCCAGAAGGTTGAGGAAGCTACATGGGAAGCCGAGGAGGATAAGAAATCCAAGTACCCATTTTTATTTGAACAGCAAGCAGAGAATTCTTAAGGTGACTTTCCATAGCCCATGTCATGTTATGTCTCATGTTTCACGCTCATGTCATGTATCCAGCGCTCATGTTTCATGTCTCATGCTTCAGTATCCATATTTTCATGTAATCACATCATTTCGTGTCTCATCTTTCATGTCATGTTTTTTTCATATTCATGTATGCAAGCCATGCCCAGCCATATTCTTAACCATGACCCATCATTCGAGGACGAATGATCCTAAGGGGGAGATATTGTAACACCTCGTACCTTTAACCTAAGCTTTGACTATGATCCTAGACATAGAAAATCAGATAAAGAATGTGGGAATTAGAATTTCCCTGTTCAGTTGTAATATGGGGGTTTACGCCCATGAACAGTGATCGTATTTCAGTATATGGGCCGTATTTCAAGTCGTAAACTGGTACCAAAGATTTCTGATCATTCTAGAATTTGGCATTTGGATGTTACATTGTTAAATACGGACTGTATTTCAAACTACGGCCCGTATTTCAAAACTTATTTGGAATTTGAGAACACTTCCTTGATGAAACTTGTAGAGCTTTGAAATACCTTTCCAATGATATATTATGGGGGTCAAACGGACATCTATGCAAAGAGTTATGGCCATTTTACTGAAGAGACGCAATGTAGTCCTTACGGAATACGGACCACCATATTTCAAAATACGGCCCGTCTTTCAAAATACGGCCAGTATTTAGCTGGGCGTATAATTCAATTTTTCAGAATAGTATATATTCATCCATTTCAGTTCAAATCATTAATTTTCATTCCTTCAAGCCCTAGAACGACCTCCTACCCTCTTCCTTCATCAAGAATACCAAGGTAAGCCTACTCTAATTATTCCAAGTCAATTCTAATACATATCCTTGTAATCTAAAAAAGAAATCATCATTCCTAAACTAGGGTTTTCAAGAAAACCCATCTCAAGATTCAAGAATTCAAGATTTTGGAAATCCTCTTCAAAGTTAGAGTCTTTAATTCAAGTTTGGAGCATTACCAGGTAGGTAGAGTTACTATCTACGTGTGGGAACATCATTGTTCTTCCCCACGCCTCATAATCCATAAATTATGATTCTCTACTAAAACTAGGGTTTATATACCATGCTCATGATAACCCTAGGTCCACGTCCATGATTATATTATGTATGAATTGTTATAATTCCATCATTGAGTTCTTAATATTTCTTTATGATTATTGAGAATCCGTCCGTAATCCATGAAAACCCATATCTTGTATTCCATGGATTCTTGCATGCATGTTTTTAAATAAAAATGCTTATTTCATGAATATGCTATATGTCTACAAGTTTTCATGCAATTGTATTATATAACTATCTTCATGCCATGACTCAAGATACATACATGCTAAATACAAGTTATTTCATGAAACCATGTTTACAAGTTATTTCGTGAAATCATGATAACAAGACAAGTACAAGCTAATTCATGAAAATCATGGGCTTCTTAGCCAATTATATCATGTTCATGTTTTTGGGAGTTGCACGAATTACCGATAAGGCTCAGATAGCCTGAAACTACGTAGCCATCGTAGGACAAGGATCGCTCCGCCCAGTTAGGACGATTTCTTAATTTTACACTGCATGGATCCATCAGGCACGTTACTACCTTATACCCTGGCAAGGTAGAGGGGCTCTGCTGGTCCGGCGAGGTACCAGACTCCACTTATCCACGTGGTGATATCATGTTGTCGGTTTATGAAATGCTCTGCCTACTTATCATGTTTTACTTATGTTATATATATATGTACTCATGCTCATGCTCATGCTCATGTTCATGTCTAGGTTTTCAGTTTCAGTTATTATCATGTTATTGCATGTCCCATGTTATTTCTTTCAGTTGCTTTACATACCAGTACATTCAATGTGCTGACATCCCCTTTTATTACTCGGGGGCCTGCATTTCATGATGCAGGTACGGATTTACAGGACGATGCCTCTGCTCATTAGGATCTGCACGTACCAGCTTATTGGTGAGCTCCATCTCATTCGGGGTTTAGACATTGTCTTTCTTTATTTAGTTTTGCATCTAAAGGTATGCTGGGGCCTTGTCCCAGCAAGTATGTTATGTGTTCCAGACTCATGTTAGAGGTTTCATAGACAAGACAAGTGTCATGCTAGACTTCCAGTGTTGGTTAGCTGGTTTGGCTCATTTATGATATTGTCCGCATTCATGACTTAACCAAATACTTATGTTTAATATTATGACTTACTATGTGTTATAAAAGCTCATCATGCACTTCACGTTATATTTCCGCTCATGCATGCCTCATGATGATTCAGCAAGCCATGTGGTTCGCTCGGTCACATGCACTCAGGCACCGAGTGCCGTGTTACGCCAAGGCCATGGTTCGGGGCGTGACACAGTGGTTCATCCTCTAGGAGTGGGGGGCACTGTGGCTGAAGGTATCAGTATCATTCCTGCCACCCCGTTCAGTCCGCACTTCAGACTTCAGTAGGTAGATCCTATGGGTATAGTGAGTTCAGTTCTTGGCTACACTGCTCGAGGTTTCTATCCGAGGCATTCAGATCGGGGAGTTCATACAGGTTCTTCCGCATCAGTGCAGCAGCCCATGTCGGGCAGAGTGTGTTTTGAGTGTAGTGACCCCTAGAATTTCAAGAGGGAGTGCCCCGAACTCAGGTAGAGTGGAGCCCAGCAGGGTTCTCTAATTCAAGAACCTAGGCCTCCAGCACCGCCAGCTAGAGGTGGGGGACATCCGGGTATAGGTGGTTCACATCCTGGCGGAGGTAGTCATCTGTCCGGTAGGGGCACTTGGCAGTCAGTGAAAAGTGGAGTTCTGTCTAACCATGGTGGTTATTGGGGTACTCATTCCTCGGGCGGACGAGATCATTTCTATGCTTTCCCCAGCAGGCCACAGACTGAGGCTTCTGACACAGCTATCACATGTACCATTTCAATCAATCGCCGGCTAGCTGTGACATTGTTTGATCTAGCTATACTTACTCTTATGTGTCTGCTTACTTTGTTTTGGGTCTGGATATGTTGTGTGAGTCGCTTGGTTTCCTATTACTGTTTCTAATGCTGTTGGGATTCTATGGTGGCAAATCTAGTGTATCGGTCTTGTATGGTTACTTTGATGGGTTATGAAACTTTGGTGGATTTGAAGATTCTAGATATGGTGGATTTCGACATGATCTTAGGCATGGATTGGTTGTCCTCTTATCATGTTATCTTGTACTGTCATGCCAAGATGGTTACGTCACCCATGATGGGAATCCGTAGGTTAGAGTGGAGGGGAATTGTTAGTCACGCGCTGAAGAAGGATATATCCTACCTTAGGGCCAGACCGATGGTTGAGAAGGTGTGCTTAGCTTACTTAGCTTATGTTTGGGATACTAGTGTAGACACTCCTCCCCGACTCAGTACCAATAGTGAGGGAATTTCCCGAGGTGTTCTACCTATTGATTTCTGCATCGACTTGGAGCCGAACACAGAGCCCATATCGAATGGCCCCCGCAGAGTTTATTGAAGGTGCAATTGTAAGATATGTTGAGCAAGGGATTCATTAGGCCTAGTGTTTCACCATAGGGTGCTCCAGTGTTTGCGAAGAAGAAGGATGGGAGTATGCTTATGGGTATTGATTACCGACAGTTGAATAAGGTTACCATTAAGAACAAGTACCCCATTCCTCGCATTGATCAGCTTCAGGGTGCTTTAGTCTTTTCTAAGATTGATCTGAGGTCCGGCTATCACCAATTGAAGATTAGGGTGGAAGATATCCCTAAGACAACCTTCAAGACTCACTATGGTCATTATGAGTTTTTTGTTATGTTTTTTAGACTAACCAATGCCCTAGAAGCCTTTATAGATTTGATGATCGGTGTTTTCAGGCTGTACTTATTTATGATCATTTGCATCGATGATATTCTGATTTACTCCCTGAGTAGAGGGGAGCATGAATAGCATTTGCAGATTGCACTTGGGATTTTGAAGCAGAAACAATTATACGCCAAGTTTTTGAAGTGTGAGTTTTTTCTTAGTCTGCAATGTTTTTGGGACATGTGTCCAAGGGTGGTATAATGGTGGATCCTGATAAGATCGAGGAGGTTCGTGATTAGGTGTCACGACCTAATTTCACTAAGTGGTGCGTTGCGCGGGCACCTACCATTGCCACCTCGATAAGCGAACTGTTATCCCGATAATCATAAAAACATGAATAAATAAATAAATAAGCGGAAGAGATAGAATGACGTACGTCTTACGATAATGATATGTGAAAAATGCGAAAGTAAAGAAATATGCCTCAGTATCTGGTCTGGTCATACAAGAGCATGTAACTAAATACTACAAGTCTGAATAATAGTAATACATCAATTGTCTCAAAAATCATGTCTCAGGACATAAATAAAGACATAATAAGAGAAGAATCTTCAAGGCGGCGAACGTCCTCTTACTCACCATGTGTGACTCGAAACAGCAACCTTCGAACTACTATCAGCCACGAGAAGTAGAAGTTGATCGCACCTAGAACTCTGCATTCATAAAAGAACGCAGCAAGTGCAGGTCGGTACAAACAACAAGTACTGGTAGGTATCATAGGCCGACTAAGATTAGCTAACATATATCAAGGCAATCAAGTAAGATAAATAGGTAAATCAACAAGGTATAAGTCAATCACGAGCCAGTAACAAAGTACACGTCATCACCTACTTTATAACATCTAAACCCAATTGTGCCAAGTCTCAGCATATCCAATCCGAATCCGTTCACAATGGTGTCACAATAAATCACAAGAATGTCATAGGAAGCCAAATGATACAATGCAATGCAATGATGTATGAAGTGTAAATGTAATGCATATGCACCGTACACTACTCCGATGATAGAACATCACATCTCGACAGCACAACCCATGGGGGACCTGCGAAGTCTATGTAGCATCACGATTATGGCAAAGACCTCAAAAATCGCTACCAGCACTCATACCTCGATTCCGGGATAAACATCGGACATTGGTCCTTACATCACTCTCATCCAACTGAGCCCAGCTCATAATAGTGTTTCCTTGTATATCATCAATGTATCAACAGTATATCATGAAGGATGAGGATGCGTGCAATGTATGATTTCAACGTCAATAATCAAGCCAATATCAACCGTACCACACATGGGCACATCATCAATAAAAAGACTACACAATAAGCCGTAATAGAATCACAATCCTCGTCTCAAAACAGCAACAAGTAGGGTGCTACAATATTATCATCAAGATATATCATTAGTCACCAATATCTACTATCTCCACATGGCATCGAGCCAACACAAATAGAACAAGATAAATCAAAACACAACGGGGTAGCTAGCCCCAAATCACACAACAAGGTCCAACCTAAGGCAATATCCAACTCAACTTTATACCCGAAGGTTTACTTGCATTCTCCGACAATATTATCTAAAAATATGCTTCGCTAATCGAAGTCTCACCATAGGGTAAACCGTAACCTACCTGGAAGGCCGAACAGCAAGCTCTCCAACAATCAGACCTTAGTCTTTCCTTTCCTTTGAGCCTCGAGATAATGAAAGTCGCATATCCAAATTATGAAATTAGAATCAAGAAGAACATCAATCAAACCCTACTTCTATTCATGATCCAAATCCCCACCCTAAGGAATGGGGTTTATGAAATAGAAAGATAAAATTAGGAATCTAAATGTTTCAACATGAAATTAAGCTCTAGGTGATCAATTCCCATCAATTACAAGCTAGAAGAACCAACAATTTACTTAAATTTGGATTCTAGGCAAAGCCCCCAAATTTGGGTATAAACCCTAACTTCTGATCCCATAAATTAGCCATCAATTGGAAGAATTGTTGCAATCATAGTGTCTAATCATCAATTCCATGCTTAATGAAGCTAACCCAATCAATAATTCAAGATTTAGAAGCCTAGAAAGAAGAACTCATGGAACCCTCTTTTAATCATCAAACCCTTAAGGAACTATCATGATAATGGAATCTTAAGGTGATTATGGAAAATGGAATAGCAAGGAAAATAGAAGAACTTACCACCAAGAGTTCTCCCAAGAATCGCCTTGAAAAGCTCTCAATATACTCTAAAGTCAAAATAATAAAGAATGAGAGACTTAGGGCTTTTAATACCCATTTAACGAAATAATCTGCCTGATACCGCTTCTGCCACAACGGGACAGCTGCGCCAGTCCCGCCTCGATGACCACTCAGACCGCCACGGCGATCAGCCAACATTGCACTTAGCCGCTGTTGTGGCAAGTCCACCGCTATAGCAGTGCCGATGCTGCGGTAATGGTGCCGCTGTAACGGGCACCAGAACTAGAAATTCCCAAATTACAATCTCAACTCGAGGCCATCAGCTCACATACCATATATGCATACATACATAAAAACACGCTGTGAACGCATTCATGGCCTCGAAATTCCTAACGGAGGTCTCGTTGGCCGAGCCAACCCTCGATACCTCAAATCCAAATTCCCAACCCAAGTCCCAAAATGCACCCAAGTGCATTGGGAACCAAACCAAATATGCGCACAAGTTCTGAAAGACCATCCGGACCTCTCGAAATCGATGGATTCCCTTAAAAGGTCCGTTTACCCAAAAGTCATTTTTGAGTCAACTCTTTTTCGCTTAAAGCCGAAATTTCCCAAAAAGTGGTCCGAATCATATCTAAACACATCGAGAAGTGTGTCAATGGTCCTCTCGGGTCAAAAGTGAGCTTAACAAGCTCGGGGAAGGGTCAAAGTGCAAAAAAGGATATAACGACCAAACGGGTCGTCACATCAGATACCAATTAAACCATCGCTCGTCATCGAGCGACGAAGGGAAGGAACAGAGAAGTACCTGAATCAACAAACAGTTGGAGACAGGGGCTACGCATGTCAGGTTTATTCTCCCAAGTGTCCTCCTCAACCAGACGATACCTCCATTGCACTTTCACAGAAGCATCATTTTCTACCCCAACTTTCGAACCTGCCTATCCAAAATCGCAATAGGCTCTTCCTCATAAGTCAAATCCTCATCATGTAATATCGAGTCCTAACAAAAAATATAAGTACCATAGGTATGATACTTCTTCAACATAGACACATGGAAAACTGGATGAACTCCTGCCATGCCTGGCGGCAAAGCCAAATCATAAGCAGCATCGCCCACACGGTCAAGAATCTCAAATGGCCCAATATACCTCAGACTTACCTTACCTCTCTTTCCAAACCTCATAACACCCTTCATGGGTGAAGTCTTCAATAGAACCTCATCACAAATGGCAAACTCTAAATCTCGGACCTTCCGATCCGTATACATCTTCTGGTGACTCTGAGCTGCCACAAGCTTAGCCTGAATGACCCTCACCTTTGTAAGAGACTCTCTCAATATATTCGTACCCCAAGGTCGAACCTCAAATGCGTCAAACCAACCAACCGGAGATCTACATCTCCTACCATACAAAGCCTCAAAAGGTGCCATGTCGATGCTCGAGTTATAACTGCTGTATACGCAAACTCTGCCAATGGCAAGTATTGATCCTAATGATCACCAAAGTCTATAACATAAGCCCTCAACATATCCTATAGCACTTGAATGGTCCGCTTGAACTACCCATCGGTCTAGGGGTGGAAAGTTGTATTAAGATCTACTCGGGTACCCAATTCATCATGAAAAGCCCTCCAAAAGTGAGATGTGAAGATAGTACCCCGATCAGATATAATAGAAATAGGAACCCCATGTAATCTCATAATATCACAATTGTACATCTTGGCTAACTTCTCCGCGGTATAGGAAATCTGAATTGGAATGAAATGAGCAGAATTAGTCAACCGTTCAACTATCACCCAAATCGAATCAAACTTACCCAGGTCGCTGTGCTAATACTTAATTTGCTAATAATTACCTAGCTTAACCACAAAATTAGCTATATCCCTCTTCATACGAAGCCACTAATAGTGCTTTCTCAAATCACGATACATCTTAGTCACTCTTGGATGAATGGAATATCGAGAGCTATAGGCCTCAGCCAAAATCAAATGAATCAAGTCACCAACACGCGGAACGTACATGCGCCCCTTAATCCTCAAGCCCCTTAATCCTCAATGTACCCTTAGAATCAATCATGGCCTCCTTGGCCTCACCCCTCAGAAACCTATCTCGAATCTTGCTCGACTGAGCATCCTCAAACTGATGAGTCCGAATCTAAACTAGCAAGGATGATCTCGTGTCTATACAAGCTAAAACTCTGCCTGGGGATGAAATATCAAGACGAACGAAGCTGTTGGCCAGAGTTTGAACCTCCATAGCCAACAAACACTTGGAAACAACCAAAACCATACTTATGGCCTTGCGACTCAAGGTATCAGCAACAACAATGGCTTTCCCTAGATGATAAAGAATAGAATGTCATAGTCCTTTAGGAGCTCCATCCATCGACGCTACTTGGAATTAAGATCTCTCTAGGTAAACACGTGCTGAAGGCTACGTTGTCGATGAAAACCTCACAATGGATACCATACAAGTAATGCCTCCAAATCTTCAAAGAAAACACCATAGCCAATAACTCCAAATCATGGGTAGGGTAGTTCTTCTAATGGATCTTCAACTACAGCGAAGCATAGGCTATAACTCTACCCTCCTGCATCAACATGGCACCCAAACCCACACGGGATGCATCATAATAGACTGCGAAGTCCTTACCCTCCACGGGTAATGTTAAAATAGGGGCTGAAGTCAAAATATTCTTGAGCTTTTGTAAGCTCTCCCCACAATCATCAGAACAGTGGAATGGAACATCTTTCCGCGCCAATCTGGTCAACGACGAAGTAGTAGAAGAAAAACCCTTCACATATCAATAGTAGTAACTGGCTAAACCCATGAAACTACGGATCTCGATAACAGTAGTGGGCCTCGCCCAATCCCGCATAGCCTCAATCTTTCGAGGATAAACCATGATCCCGTCCTTAGACACAACGTGGCCCAAGAATGCCAGAGACTCCAACCAAAACTCGCACTTTAAAAACCTAGAAAACAAGCTATTCTTCTTCAACAACCTAAGTATAGTGCGAAGATGATTCTCATACTCCTCTCTAGTCTGGGAATACACCAAGAATATCATCAATAAAAAAAATCACAAAGGAGTCAAGGAAGGGCCTAAAGATGCCATTCATCAAAGTCATGAATGCAGCCGGGACATTGGTTGGTAAGCCTGAATGACATCACCAGAAACTCATAATGTCCATATCTCGTCCGAAAAGCTGTCTTCGAAATATCCTCGGCCCTGATCTTCAGCTGGTGGTAGCCTGAACGCAAGTCAATCTTCGAGAATATTGAAGCACCCTGAAGCTGTTCAAATAAATCATCAATACGAGGTATAGGACCCTTATGCTGAATAGTGACCTTGTTCAGCTGGCGATAATCAATGCACAAACTCATAGATCCATATTTCTTCTTCACAAACAACACAAGAGCAACCCAAAGGGAGACATTCAGTCTAATGAACCCTTTGCTCAATAAATCCTACAATTTCTTCTTAAGCTCTCTCAACTCGGTAGGTTCCATTCGATATGGCGGAATAGAAATGGGGCGAGTGTCTGGATCCATGTCAATACAGAAGTCAAAATCGCGATCCGTTGGCATACCCGGCAGATCAGACGGAAATACCTCCGCGAACTCGCTTACAATGGGAATGGACTTAGGGGATGAAGATGCAACAATAGTGTCACGCACATGAGCCAGATAAACTAAACACCCCTTGTTGACTAATTTCTTCATCTGAAGGAAGGAAATAATCTTCTTCGAGGCAGGGCTAGGTGTACCCCTCAACTCAAGTCTAGGAATGCCCGGCATAGCTAAAGTGACTGTCTTGGAATGACAGTCTTATATCTCATGATAAGAAGAAAGCCAGGTCATACCCCAAATAATATCATAATCCACCATATCAAGTATCATCAAATCTACCCAAGTGTCATAACCCATAAAAGTAACCAAACATGACCGATAAACTAGATCAACCACAACAGAATCTCCGACCGGAGTAGACACACGAATAGGTATAGCTATGCTATCACAAGGCAAATCCCAATCAATGGCATGCTATGCAGACATATATGAATAAGTGGATCCAGGATCAAATAACACAGATGCTGCTCTATGTCGGACAGAAATAGTACCTGAAATGACAGCATCTGAGGCCTCTACCTCGGGACTACCTGGGAACGAGTAACACTAGGCCACACCATATCCATATTGTGATCCACCTCTCGAACTATGGGACTCACCTCTACAGGCCTCGGCTCTACCTCTAGAAATCTGTGAACCACCGTGTCCTGACTGAGCACCGCCCCTCTGAGAAGCACCGCCTTGGCTACCTAAAGATGCTGGAGTCCTCTAGTACTGATGACCCTGCCTAGGTCATGGACACTCTCTAGAAAAATGACCAGGCTCTCCATACGCAAAATAACCCTTAGAGGGTGGAGACTGATAGACCAAAACTGAAGACCCAGCCAGAACAATTCTGTCTGCTGGTCGAGAAAATGAGCTCTCAAAAGCTCTCTGCCTGGGTGGCCCACTAGAGGAAGCCTGCAAAGCTGAATGCACAGGGCAGCCGGAATAGGGTTGATTCGGCCTAGAAGACTGACCGACACCCCACGAGCTGGAACCACCATAACTCCCAAACTATTGCTGCCTTTTCTCACTAACCCCTCCAAATGCGCGGGCCTTAGCGGCCTCGACTAAAGAAGCATGCTTAATGATGGACTGGAAGGAAGCCCCCAAGCTGATGGCAAGGAATCTGAAGAGAACTAGCAAGCTTACCAATAAAGCATCGAATCCTGTCAGGCTCAGCAGGAATTAATGGAGCTGAATAACGAGCCAAATGCAAGTAGTGAGTAACATATGCATCCATAGATAATCCCCTCTGCTGCAGATGGAGAAACTTATCCCTACGTGCCTTTCTCAAATCCTGGGGGCATACTTCTCAAGGAAGGCCTGATGAACCTGTGTCTAAGTTAGTGGAGGAGAACCCTCAGGTCTGCTAGCAGTGAAATACCTCAACCAAGTCTTTGTGTTCCCGCGAAACTGGTAGGACACATAATCAACTCCATAGGACTCAACAATCCCCATCCTATGTAGAAACTCATACATATCCAAGATGAACTCATATTCATCCTCTCCAGAAGCACCCGAGAATCTCGGCGGCTTCAGCTTCCTAAACCTCCCAAATAGCTCCTGATCAGTCAAGTCATAACAAGGCCCGCCACGGGTCTAAAATCGTCTAACCGGGGCTGGCAATGCATTTATCCATGGAGCCATAGCCGCAGCAAGGTGTGCTGTACGAGTCAGTCTCTGCTTAGGGGTTCGCGCCCCATCTCTCGTCTATAATCCTCCTCCCGGAGAGGTAATGCAGCGGTAGCCTGCTGGGCATCCAAATGGAGTAGAACACGAGCCATGGTACCCTATATCATCTACGCTGAAGTGGTCTCAGGGTGTACCTGTGATGGAGCCACGTCATCCTCGATGGCCTGGTCTCAAACCTGCTAAACCTCAAGCTCTGGAGACAGAGATCTTTGATGCCGCTGACCTAACACAGGAGCCCTACCCCTAGCTGGGGCAGCCTCATGGCCTTTAGCTCAACCGCGTCCCCTAGCTATCGCTCATCCCCCGGTGCCATCCGCAACTGCGAGCTCTGGCAACTGGTCTCGGGCTATCGTAGCTCGAGTCCTCACCATCTGTGAGAGAAGAGATAAAAGTCAGATACCAATTTGATTGTTCCAGATACCAATTAGAATAAAGTAGCATGAAGAAGGAAAGAAAGTGAGTTTTCGAAATGTCCTATAATCTCTCTGAATAAGTACGGAGCTCATCGTACCGATCCACAAGACTCTACTAGACACGCTCTTGTATTATAGACCGGGTAACCTAGGGCTCTAATACTAACTTGTCATGACCCAATTTCACTAGGTCATGCGGGGACCTACTTTTTTCACATCGGTAAGCGAACCCTTATCTCAATAATAATAAGAACATGAATAAATACTTAATAAGCGGAAGAGATAAAAGATGTAAATCTTACGATAATGCTATAATAAAATGAGGAAGTAAATAAATACACCCCTGTAACTGGTTTGGTCATACAAGAGCATCTAACTAAATACTACAAGTCTGAATAATAGCAACGCAACAATTATCTCAAAAATCACGTCTCAGGACAGAAATAAAGACATAATAAAAGAAGAATTTTCAAGGCGGCGAGTGTCCTCATGCTCACCTTGTAAGACTCGAAACAACAATCCTCGAACTACTATCAACCACGAGGAGTAGAGGTCGACTGCACCTGGAACTCTGCATTCATAAAAGAATGCAGCAAGTGCAGGTCATTACAAACAACAAATGCTGGTAGGTATCTTAGGCCGACTAAGATTTGCTAACATATATCAAGGAAATAAAGTAAGATAAACAGGTAAATCAATAAGGTATAAGTCAATCACGAGCCAGTAACCAAGTACACGTCATCACCTACTTTATAGCATCTAAACCCAACTGTGCTAAACAAGTCAATAACTAATAACTGAGAGATACGATTTCACAACCATGAATAAGTCACTAAGTATTCATATAAGAGTATTATGAAAGATTAGATTGAGTACACTGCATAATATCAATGAATGATGACAACATATCAAATCAATCGTGTCATATATGGACACATCTCTCGATATCAATAACAAGTCAAGTTCTTTCCTCTGTCCAAGATAATGCCAATAAATGAAGGATAGCCGCATCTCAATCATGATAGGATGACTAAGCATCTAATCGAATGTCACACACGTGGCAACAAGCCAATAAATCACAACAAGGCAAAACACCAAAATGAAATAACCAAACACACCTAGGAATCCATCCCAACTTCATACCTTAAGGCTTACATGATTTTCTCCAATGATCAATAACCGAAGTCCAACAAAAAAGGCAAGCCATAACCTACCTCGATGCTGAATAGGTGCAACGAACTAATCCACTTGAGTCTTGCCATTCCTCTTTGAAGAGCCTCAGAACTATTAATGTCTATCAAAAAAGAATTCTACGTTAGAATACGGATTTATGGATGCCCATATTATCGTAGTTTTACCCAAAACCTAAAAATATACCCAAATATCCAAATCTGAACCACATGGGCAAAACTATAATTTCTTTGAAAAGTCAAGTTCAATATTGTCAAAATAGGACCCTACGAGTTTAAACAAGTCCAATGATACCCATATTGCTATACTCTCTGTGACAACCCAACCTGAGGGCTATAACGGGCACCTGGAGCTAACCTACCGAGCACCAATTGACATACAACTCATAATCATATCTAGGTGGGCCACAGAGATAACTCATAAATATCATAATCTGTAAGGGCATGAGACCAAGAGATAAATGCACATCTATTCATTTGCCATCACACTATGCCTATATATGCAAGCCGACATGGTTGCCAAAAGTGATATACAAAATATGAACCGATGAATTTACAGAACATCTAACATCATAAAGACGAGACAGGAATCCGCCATGCCCATATATGTACATAAAAGAATAATACCAGCTGAACCACCGCTCCAGAACAAATAGAGCGCTCCTGTACACTCTTTGATGAAGAAACCTAGGGGTCTGGTCCATCTCCCTATCTACCTGCAGGCATGAACGCAGCGTCCATAAACCAAAATTTACCGAGTATGTAAGGCATGAGTAACAGAATAACGAAAGTATGAAGATAACATAAGATAAAGAGATCAATCTATACCTCTGGATGCCTCTTACGGCGGATGTCATGCATGCTTAACTTTTAAAAAAAACATTTATATATATATATATATATATATAATATTGTACCCAGCCATATAGGCTCGGTGTTATCATCATGTCATCATCCCGCATCCGGGGTAACATCATAACCTGCCCACTGCAGTGGTGTGCACATCTACGTGCCTACCCGGTCGATTATAGTGCAGCACGGTGTGAGAAAATACATATATATATATATATATATATATATATATATATAAAGCATGCATGAGAGCCCAAATGAAAGCTATAACTCTATCGGAGTGACGTAACGTCGGTAAACCTCCAATTGCCGTTATGGAATCATCATCATCGTTATATCTCACCTTGAAGGAAAAATTACCATAAGATGAGATCAACAACAATGAACAAGATCAATAATCGTGAAACAAAGTTCAATACTATCATAAGAACATCAAGAACTATAAGCTTTAGTATTTCTAGAATCGAGTCATCATGGAGGATATTTGTATATATGTTCGTATGGAAGTAATCATGCCATAAGAAGGAAAGGGTTAGCCTTAACATACCTTTTCGTCTCCTTAGCTGCTTAACATTTTCCCCCCCAAGATCGAAAATCTACATTCAAGAGGATTCATACTAGAGTTAAGTGTTGAAAACAATCATAAGTTCACACTAGAGTAATTAGTGAGCTAGCATAATTTAGACAACACTTCCCCTATTTTATCTACTTACACCAAATTTCAAAACAACTCCCAATCAACAATAGAAACATCAACAATAACATAATCAAAAATTTCAGTCAAACTAAACTTAAATTAATCCAAAATTCCCTTTCAAATTCAACTCATAGCCATCAACTTAAATTTAATACCTCGTGATTTCTCCACTATGATTCTTTTCCTTTCCAAGACTTATTAAACCTTTAAGTCAACTCAATCATATAAATAAGATGCAGAAAATACCTTCCAATAGAAGAGCTTCACCTCACTCAACTCCTTTCAATACCAAATTCATCACAACATTGAGTAGAGGCAAGAATAATCATCTTCCATGGATTCTCTTGAGGTTTTAGTGTTTGATCTTTTCTTGTGATAGTGTGGAAGGCTTTGAAATGATGGACAACCTTCAAGAACACTCTAATAATATGGAGAGAGAAGGGTGGAAAGTGGATATGAAAAATGGGATCTTTTGGATATTAAAAAGGGCTTAAAATCGCCCTACAGCCCCGTGTTGCGGGGGAGATGCGGCACCGCAAGTTGAACTTGCAGCCGCATACTCCCTCCACAACATGAAGGTGGTGCTGGGAAGTAAGTTCAGCCAAAATGGAAAGTTTGCGGCCAGTATGCTGCACCTCAAACTCAGTATACGACCGCAAACTGCCCACAAACTCCAACTTTCGCGAAGATGCGTTCTTTTCGATTCGTTTGACGTCCAATCCTTATGATACCTTCTTAATACTTGTGTAAACCTTCATTAACCATCTAAGGAGTGGTATAACTCCCTCTCAAGATAATGATAAACAATGTATAGCACAAATGATACAAAATATTCCAAAAACATTACACCAATTCTAGCCTTCATGAACTTGCTTCCGCTGATTCATTTAACTCCGAAATCTTAAGGTACATACATAAAATTGTTAGACATCCTCCTTAACCATGTAAGGGTTCCATGTACACTTTGGGCTTACATTAGTTTACTTATAATGCGAACTACGTGAAGTTTTCCAAGGTGTAACACTCTCGAAACCCCAAAACAAACCCAAAACGGTAATCCCGAACCCCCAAGGGCAAAACTGGAAATTTATGACAAAATTAGTTTACCATAACTTAATTAGTCTAGATCCAGAAAACCCGCTCAAAAAGCCATCATCTTGATCTTCAAAATCATGATTTTCCAAGGTTCCCTACAGTTGAACAGAAGTCCACTACAACGCACGCCGAGGTGCAGCAACAGCTTTCCGCGCTAAAATTACCATAACTTATTCATACGAAGGCGAAATGCGACGATTCTTTTTGCTATGGCTTCATAATTACGATACAGATCAAATGGTTCAATCAAAACACAAAACAAAGGCTGTTTGATCAATATGGTACCCTTTATGTCCAAAGAGCTTCGGCGAAAACATCAAATATGAGTGCGACACAACCGAAATCCATCCAAACCTCTTCGGAATCTCACCAAAACTAGTGGACAAATCTGAAATCATCATACGAACTTGTTGGAATTTTAAAAATATCGACATGGGGTCATCTTGACCGGATGTTGACCGTGGTCAACTCTGACTCTTTAACTTAACTAGTTTATCCACCAATGATTCAAATCACACCCAAACCTTTTGGGAACCAAACTTATGACTTTACTAAGTCAAAATAACATTTCAGACCTAATGGAACTGTCGGAATTCGATTACTCACACGTTTACCCAAAAGTCAACTATTGGTCATGGTTTTTCACTTTAAGACTCTTGATTCCTGAAATCCTACTAGTATTCGCCCCATGATCTTAGGAAACATGTCACCCATCCTTGTTGGTCAAAATCATACTAACGAGAACCGGGGAATGGTCAACGAGGGTAAATGGGTCAAACTACTACAACGACCAAACGGGTCGTTACAGATGAATCCTATCCAAGTCGTCAACTTAGTAGCGGATAACTAAACCTTATTATTTCAATTTTCATGTTCTCAACTTCCATCCGATACATAAATCTGATTGAATCCGCTAAGCTCCAAAACATCAAATTTTCCTTGTGCTTCCTCTTAACTTGCTCATGATCCCGAACATTTCATCACAAAACCCGCGGCCTTATTTAGTATACCTTGAACCATCGAATCTTTAATTGTAACACCCTGATACACCTATCACTATTTCGGAAGCATCAAGTCTTGCAATATCTGCACTAAACCTTGCACAACTTCTTCTAAGTCTTAAATATCCAAAATGCTCACCCAACCTAAACAGTTAGTAATACTTACAAAATAATCCACTACCACAAATACGGTCTCATCTTAAAAATATAACTCTAGCCATTAAGTTATAGAGATTCCCAAAATTCCTTCCCATTAGAACACTCCAGCTCATCCCTTGAACAGTGTGCTATGAAATTATCCAACTTGGTACAACACAAGCCACTTCTCATAAATCTTACCATGTTGGTCCCCTGAAATTTGCTTCTCACCAGTAGCTAATCACGAACCCTCACAAAGCCTCGTCATAACACTTAGTCGATCTGTAGACTTCCTTCTTAAATCATACTTACAATCGCTCGCTGTCTGAAAGATGTAAACAACACCTCCTTAATCCACATGTGACTCAAGTAATCCCATTGCTTCGTATTCAACCCTTTCCTGTATTTTACTCCTTCTGATTTTAGATCAATCATGCACCTATCTTCATTCTTCAATTTCCATAATATGTTCCAAACCACATTCACCGCTATCGATTGAAACTTCACTCAAACCCGCTCAAGGGTGTACCGCAATATCATAAGTCTTGCAAAGTAGCTGAGTTAATCCTGGAGATAGTGTTATGCCACACACTCAAACAACTGAAAGTTTCCTTTGCCTCACTCGAACTTCAAACTTCAAATTACTTTGAATTCGGCGCATCGCATAAACCATCTCTCATGCAGCCTCCCCACTAGAAATTTACCGACGAACCCTGGTTATCCCAACAAAAAACAGTTATTGTCGGTGATGTAATAACTTAAACCACCACTGAACCGATTCATAATCTGTAGGGTGATCCTTAATTACCGAACCGGACACCTCTAATCAAATTGTGTGATTTTCTGTCTCATTCAATCAACTCCACAGAGTCATAACACCAGTAGTAGCAAGAACTAGCTGAAACTTACACAATAGACACCATGCCCTCACCCCTTGTTCAATATTAGAGTCATTTCTATTAGTTAACCACTAGCCCCCACTAGCCTACGACGTAACCAAACATACCACTCATCCATGAACCCTTGCGCGCACTTTACATTGTATAGCCGCAACATTGCACTCGAATCAACACGCTCTTGTTTCAAATGATCCCCTCACTTATCTTCTAAATACATACGACCCTGTGAACACACTCTTTACCGAAATATCACATGTGCCCAACACCTTAAGTCTCCATTCATCACAAGTAACCTTGCTTTCCAATCTAGAACCGATAACCATTTTTTGAAAGAACCCACAAACCACTAGTTCTTACTGCACTACTACCATTCTGTCATGTTAAAGCTCAACTTAACTTTTCACAAATGTATACGAAATTCACCCTTGTACATCTTGCAACCTTATCCTGATGAGCACGTCAGATCCCAATTGTTAACTTCCTATAGCAGCGATTGATCTATCCAAATCCTCTTCCTTACGCCTCTGTCCTATAAGACAAAAGTACTCTTACCAATATACCCTAAGAAAGCTTACCTCATTACACTTTACCATGAAAGTAGCCTTTCTTGTCCTTATCCTTAACTGTTTTCTCAATATCTTAACACAGTCATATCCTTTTGTCGAATCCGATGATCCTCCCCAAGCTATATTTGTTTCCTGATGTTGAAATCAATACTCTACCGTTGCTGAATTGTTGACTTGCCACTGATACACTTGTGCCGCAAAACATTACTGTAAAATTGACGATGCTGAAACTTCCTCATACCAATCACATCTCGTACAAAACATTCTTGTAAAACCATATTATTAATCCCTCGACTTCCGAGCAACTCACCACTAAAGACATGAAGGTCATGAAGTCCTCTGTATCATCATACCACCTCCCCATATCGAACCTCAGAGTCTAACTCATAGCTGAAGGCTAAATTTGGTCATGCGTATATATCAGAATAACACATCTTGCACCGTATCGCACCACGTCATATCGACCGCTCACATAAGGACGAGTTCCCACCATCCGTGAGAGCATAAGACAAGAAAATTCAGTTACCAATTAGGATTGACTAGATACCAATTTGAATGAAGTAGCACGAAAGGAATGAAGGAATTGAAGTTTCCTAAATGCCCTATAGCCTATCAAGGATGGGTACGGATGTCTATGTACCGTTGCTCAAGACTCTACTAGACATTGCTCTTGTACTCGTGAGACCGGTGAACCTAGGGCTCTGATACCAACTTCTAATGACCCAAATCACTGGTCATGCGGGCAACCACACTAACCCTCCTGGTGGGCGAACCCCTTTCAAATTAAATTCATCTACTTACTTAATCACAGTTCATGAGAATACAATAAATCAACCCATTTCAACACAATTTGAATAACAAGATCAAGCAGAAGAAAGCACTTTTATTGATTTAACTGTGTTCCTAAAGGCGGGTCTAGAATCGTACAAGAGCTTTTAAGATCGATAACTAGATTAAATTACAAAATCAACTGAATGCAACTTATAATTTAGAATAAGAAATAAATAGAAGGTTTAAGAGAGGACTCTGGAATATGCAAGTATGTCTAGTAGCTCCTACCGAACATGTTTGCGATAACCCCGAAATCTAACCAATATCTCTAACACCAGCCTGAAAAAATTCTATACCCCAAAAAGGGTGTAGCATGAGTACAAACACAAGTACTCATAGGAATCATAGGCCGAAAACGATTAGAAAACCTCATATAACAAGAGGAAATTAACAAATAAAGATGATATGCAATTCAACTTGGTATTAAGTACACCAACACAACAATTCACTAACTCATGGTATAAGAAAGTCTCTCTGTACTCAAATCATTACCCTAAGTCCACTACTAATCCTCAATGCCTTCACCTTACCAAGAAGTACCACACAACAAAACATTTACTAAAGTAGTCCACAAAAAAGGAAGAAATGAGATAACGGAAAATATCAACGAGGGAAATGTAGTGTAGATGTATGGAATGGAATGCAATGCAATGGACAATACCTTAAAACTGTACAAACATGCTACAAACGGAGACCTCCACGGCTCAATAGTCATGACCCATATGGGACCCGTGAAGTTTATGTACCATCTCATCCCGGCAAAAAACATCAGGAAGCGAGCATAACACATTCCGCTCCAGTAACAACCTCGGATCACAGATTCTCATAAATACTTCCATCATTAGAGTCCTATTTCTCTTATCATTGTTGTCATAAATCTTTCATCATCCTAACCTTTCACCGTAATCAAGTCCATATGAGAAAAGCGGAATGCGATGCCATGTATGAATGCAAATCTCAACAGACGTTAATCACAAAGGTTTATTTAACCTAACCAACGTTTCAAAAATCAGATAGCGTATACACAATCTAACGCGAGCATAATCACAATGAACTCACACTCAAGTCATGAGCCTAGGTGGAACCCTTAATTCCCATGCCTGTCAAGTCATTTAATTGAGTCTTTACCACAATCAACAATTAATTCTACATTAGAAACTGAAACTAATGATACCCAAAATGCCATAAACTTATTCGAATCGAAACACAACTTTTTTGAAAAAGGAAACCGGGCCCGCAATGGCAAAAATAAGAATTTCAAGTTGGCAAATGGTTTAACAAAGGCCTTTTGGGTTCAAACAGTAATTATCAACACAAACTAACCCCAAATTAGTCTCAATTTCATCATTAATTGAAAACCCCAGTTTTAGAAAAAACTCTAACTTTCCCTAAACAATTCTTTAATTAGAAAAGAGATTCAAGCTTATTATCTAGTTATGCCAATGAATGAATGACTAGATTTAAGAAGATTTCCCAACATACCCATTAAGATTAAACAAAGCCCATTAAATCATCACTAGGTTCATAAACCAATTTTGCTCACTAAACCCATAAAATCAGCAAAGATTCCAAACCTAAACCATAATGTAATCACAAAAGGAGTCAAAGAAGCATACCTTAAGAATAATCACTCCAAAGCTCCTCAAAATCGCCCCCAAATCTGTAGGTTTTCAACTTTGTGAAAGGAATAAATGGGTTCGGACTAGGGAAATATAAAGTTTTTGAGTTCAGTGATTTCCGCTTCTACGGGAACCAAACCACTTACGCGATCCCGCATCTACGTATAAGTGTCCGTAGATGCGGACTAATTAAAAGACGCGGTATTTCGCCGAAGCAGAGCACCTCTCGCTATAGCGACACTGCGCATGCGGAAGAAACTTCTCAGGTGCCCATTTTCCCAACTCAACACAATCTCGCATCTACGTTCCAGGGCCCGCAGATGCGGCCAAACCTTTTTATACGCGACACAACAATAAACCAGAAAATCTGGTTTTCACCAAGTTCAACCCCAAAACCTGACATTCATCCGAGACCTCCTAGATACAACCTAGATATGCACACTTGTGTAAAAATACGCTACAAACTCAACCGTGGTCTCAAAATTCCCAATAGAGGTCACCTTAACCCGATCAACCCCCAAACGACCAAAAATAAGTTTCAGCCAAGGGACTAAAATGCCCTGCGAGCCTCGGGAACCGAACAAATCATCCTACCAAGTTATAATGACCCTCTGGACCTAATGGAACTGAAAAAAATCATAAAAAGTTTTGTCTACCCAAAAGTTAACTATTGGTCAAACGTTTTTCACGTATTCAACTTAGAACTTCTAATTTCCTCAAAGATTAACCAAGGCTTGCCCGATTACCTCGGGAACTATGCTACCAATCCCCACAAGTAAAAAATGCTCTAACGCAGCTAGGGAAGGGGTCAACAGGGGTAAAAGGGTCAAAAATCCTAAGCGACCAAATGGGTCGTGACATTAGGTCCCGAGGTGTTCGGGGGTGATTTAGGTAGTTGGTTGAAAAGTTAAGTTTTTGATGTTTTGGAGTTAACCCTAGTTAACCCTGGGTCAAGATGACCTCGTTTGGAAAATTCGAGTGCGTGAGCGAGTTCGTAGCGTGTTTTATAGTCAAGTGCATATTTGGTTTGTAAAGATCTTACTCCAACAATGAATCTTGAATCGTCACAACCCAAAATCACAAAGTCGTGAATGCTCTAACGCGGCTAGGGTAGGGGTCAACAGGGGTAAAAGTGTCAAAAATCCTAAGCGACCAAATGGGTGTTGACATTAGGTCCCGATGTGTTCGGGGGTGATTTAGGCAGTTGGTTGAAAAGTTAAGTTTTTGATGTTTTGGAGTTAACCCTAGTTAGCCCTAGGTCAAGATGACCTCGTTTGGGAAATTCGAGTGCGCGAGTGAGTTCGTAGCGTGTTTTACAGTCAAATGCATATTTGGTTTGTAAAGATCTTACTCCAACAATGAATCTTGAATTGTCACAACCCAAAATCACAAAGTCGTGCGGGCACCTACCATTTTCCACCTTGGTAGGCGAACCCTTTCCCATATCACTCATTCAACCCTAATAAAGTAATTAAGTCAATAGAAATATAAGTCTCAAACGTAGATATAAATAAGGATAAGTGCAGAAATACCAATACTAGTACAATCCTGAAGAATATGGTCCAAAGGCAGTACAAGAGCCACTACTACATCACTACAAGTTTGGAATAAGTACAAGTCTCAAAATATGGAATACTATCTCGGAATAAAATGATAAGATAAGTAATAATGAAGAGTCTCCGGGCTACGGATCCATCAATGTGGTCACCCTAGACACTCGATAGTAATGCCTCGGGAATCAGTCACGAGGAATGGATGTGGAAACTATCACATACTCTACACTCATAAAAGAATGCAACATGGTAGTATTGTTGACACCTAATTTTTGACCTCCCATAATTTATTTTAATCATCCAGAGTCCTTGCATATTAAACGGAGTGAATCGTTTTTTCTAGAAACCAAAAGGATTTTATAAAATTATTTATTTAATACTTTACCATTCTCACTTGGTGGAATAACCTCTCTAAATATTATAAGTCATTTGGAATTAATTTACATATTATTGGAATAATATAGGTGTTTTCCAGAAATCAATTTAGTAAATACTTCACTTCTTTTAAATTCAAGGAAATTGGTTATTTAAAATAAATATTCAATTTTACCGCTTAAACTTTTTTTTTTTTGCACAAGTAGGTCAATATGGTTAAAATAGGATTACAATTGAAATAATCAATTGAATAATCTAATTTTTTACTTTAATCAAAATGGCCAAATTTATAGTTTATTTTAATTAGGGCCATATTTGCAAAGTAGAGAATTAATTAGCAAATTAATTTAAAAAGTGGTTTTATTTGCGAAAGTGTGTTTACTTAGCGGGTATTCCTTCAAATGTGGTTATTTTTTAAAACCCTACCGTTGCCTGGAGGCGGCTTCCTCTCTCCTACGTGTTTCGTCATTTTTGGCAACTCTTAAGGGTGCCACAGGCATGGCACAGTCGTGGTGGGTCTCTTTTGAGGAAAAGCATTTAATGCTTCTTACTCTTTCATCCAAAACAAAGCCAAACGAGGTATAACTTGTATTTTCTACTCTACTTTTTCAGTACAACGGTTATATGACTGAGAAACTTTAATGGGTTTTGTTGTATTTGATTTTGAATGGCTGATTTCTATTGGTCCTTGAGAGACTGTACAGGTCGATCTTCTGTTGGCCGATTCTTGGCCTTTGATGTTTAAAATTGATCTAATCTTAACCTTACAATGCGAGATTATGAGGAGAAAACCCAAAAATTGGGTTTATCCCACATCGGTGGACTTAGGGTTTGAGAGATTTGGGGATTCCTATATAAAGGGTTCTTTATTTGCATTTACAAAAAGAGGCGATTTGAAAAAATATATCACTTATATATAACAATCGAAATAGCTAGGGTTTTTATCCTAAGCTTGGTATCAGAGCCATTTTAGCCAAGGTCATGCGGGCACCTACCATTCCAACCTCGGTAGGCAAACTCTTAACTCAACATTCACAATCAATAAATATAAGAAATAGCAGAAGAAGTGAATGATGTAAGTCTCACAATATAATATAATATAGATAAGTGCGAAAGTAAATGAATTCCCCCCCCCCCCCCCCCCCCCCCAAATTCAAATACTAAGGTCTGAATAATAATACATAAAATTTCTCAAAGCATGTCTTGATTGAAAAGTAATACATAAGCAAAAGAAGAGTTTTCGAGGTCAGCGGACGCCATGCTCACCTGGAAAATTCAAGTAGAAGCTGAGGAGTCGATCAACCATGAGTAAGAGAGGTAGATCCAGCCTGATACTCTGCATTCATAAAAGAATGCAGCAAGTGCAGGTCAGTATAAACAAAAGTACTGGTAGGCATCATAGGCTGACTAAGCATAGTTAACACAATTCAGAAAATAACGCAGATGAACAAGTAAACAAATCATGCATGGAACAATATAATCATAAACCAGTATCCATCAGCACCTATGTAAGTATCTAAACCCCAATATAATAAGTCTAAGTATATCAAATCTTTGCACAATCAACACAATAAAATCAACAACACAATCCATTACAATACAGTCATCATGACATCTCACTCAAGTCATAATGCAGTGCAATGCAATAATGGTATGAATATGATGCCATGCCATGCTATGCAAATGAGATGTACTCATGTACTCCGGACGGAAATATCGACGTCCCGGCAGCACAATTCAGTGTGACTCGCGAAGTCTGGGTGCCATCCATCCCAGATCTTTGCCAAACAAACAAACGGGACCCTAGCTAATTTCTCATAGAGGGAGTCTTACCGGCACCACTCCGGGGACCCGCGGAGCCCATGCACTATAATCGATCCAAGTTAACATAAGAATCGACCATGCAATAACGATGCCCGAATATAACCTTCGGACATCGGCCTCCTCACTATCACTCAAAGAGTTGTCAAATATCAATTTCATAAATCAACGATTCTGGGATTGAACCTCGGACATCGGCCTCCTCAAGCTCACTCAAATAAAAGAGTTTATCACGTATCAGTTTCATATAAACCATGATTCTGAAATGGATCTTCAGACATCGTCCTTTTTCATAATCATTCAAGTGAAATAGTTTATCAAATATCAGTTTCGCTCAATCAACGATACAAGATCATCACTGGATATCGGCCATACATGATAATATGAGAGGATGCATGCAATGCATATGTAAATCATCAACAAGCAAACTCAATATCACAAGTACCTCAACGGGGTAAGCCAACAATGTATCACATCACAATACCAACAGTGGGTATACCAATATATATATCAGTAACTCAAGTACCAACAGTGGGTACGCCAATAATTTATTATAGCACAAATACCAACAACGAGTATGTCAGTCCTATCCAAATCAGGACAACAAGCGACATTCGCTATCTACCAACTACACATGGCATCAAGTTAACACAATTAAGCAATCAAACGCATATAATGTGGTGGCTAGTCCCAACACACATCAGGGCCCAACCAAATGCAATATCCATCCCAACTTCACACCCGAAGGTTCACATGCAGCCTCCAAAAATCATAATATAAATATGTGATTCGCTATACTAAGTCTTACCAAAGGTAAACCATAACCTGCCTGGACTGCCGAACCGTAACACCAACAAGTCACTCGATCACTTTGCCCTTTCTCTGAAGCTCAGAACCAAAGTAGTCTAAGCATAATAGAATTCTAAATTAGAAATCATGAATAATGATACTAATATTTCTATGAAATCAATTAGGTCCATATTAACCCTAGAAATTAGGGAAACGGGCCCACAAGGGTGAAACGGGAAATTTACGGGTAAAATACCAAATTGAGTCCTATGTATTCATAACCCCATAATTAATTGTTGATTAGCTTAAGAATTATCCCCAAATCTGATTTCTAGTAAAACCCCCAAATTGGGTATGAACCCTAATTCTCCAAATCTGAAATTCAACGTTAAAAGTGGAAGATATGGGGTTACTAAGCTTAGATTCGTCATATTTTAGTATTAAAATCATCAATTTTATCAATTATAACCATAGGGGGGCGGGGGTCTCCCAAAACCCTTCTTCAAATTCTACATCTAAGGGATTGAAAAGGGAAGAATGATTCTAAGATGATAATGATTAAAGAGAAGTAAGTGATTAGACCAAGCTTTACCTCGAAGAAATTCCTCAATTTATCCCCAAGAGCACCCTTCCGAAGCTCCAATACCAAGTTATGACATAATGAGGGTCTAAGTCTTACTTTAAGACACATTAAATGAAATTCCCTTGCCCGTGACCGCCATGGCAAAGGGAATGACGCTACAGTGTAGCGGCGCCACTTCAGCGGCTGGGACACCGCTACAGCGATGAGTCCCATTTTACTCATGACCTCTCCAGTGGCCACTACACCGCCATAGATGTACCGCTAGGGCGGCTCTGGAGCCGCTGTTGTGAGCACCAGACACCAGAAATCTCCAAATTTCTAAGTCTTTCATTGAATTTCTGGGTTATTCCCGAGGCCATCTGCTCATACCCCCACCACTTAAACTCATACAAAAATACACTGCGAACGCACTCGTGATCTCGGAATTTCTTATGGAGGTCCCGTTGACTGAGTCAACCACCGGTGCCTACTTCGTATTTCCCATCCAAAGTCCTGAAATGTACCAAAATGCATTGGGAACCAAACCAATCATACATACAATTTATAAACAATCATCCGGACCTCTCGGAGTTGACGAAACTCCGGAAAGTGTTCGTTTGCCTAAAAGTCAACCTTGGGTCAAAAGTGAGTCAATCAATGCTCGAAAGTGAGGAAAGTGCAAAAAGAATCATAACAACCAAACCGGTCATTACATCAGATACCAATTGAACCGTTGCTCGTCCTCGAGCAAGAAAAGAAGGAAAGTAGGGAAATACCTGAATCAGTGAATAACTGGGGATATCGGCTACATATATCAGACTCAGTCTTCCAAATAGCCTCTTCCACGGGCGGTGCTTCTATTGCACCTTCATAGAAGCAATCTCCTTAGATGAAACATTCAATAGAACCAAGTCACTAATAGCAAACTTCAAATCACGAACCTTCCGATCCGCATACATCTTCTGCCGGCTCTGAGTCGCCATGAGTCTGGCCTGAATAACTCTCACTCAGTCAAGGGAATCTCTCAACAGGTCCGTGATCCCAGGTCGAGTCTCGAACCCATCGAACCAAACAATCGGAGTTCTACACCTCCTACCATATAAGGCCTCAAAAGGCGTCATATCAATACTCGAATGATAACTGTTGTTGTACGCAAACTCCACCAAGGGGAAGTGCTGATCCCAATGACCACCAAAATTAATAACACATGCTCTCAACATGTCCTCGAGCACCTAAATGGTCCACTCGGACTGGCCATCGGTCTGAGGATGGAAAGCTGTACTAAAGTCCAATCGGGTACCCAACTCATCATGCAACGCTCTCCAGAATCGGGAAGTGAAGATAGCACCCCGATCAGATACAACAGAAATAGGGATCCTATGTAATCACAATATCCTGAATATACATTTTGGCTAACTTCTCCTCGGTATAAGAAACCTGAACCGGAACAAAGTAAGCGGACTTAGTCAACCGATCCATTATCACCCAGATAGAATCAAACTTGCCAAGGGTCTTCGGAAGACCCGTGACAAAATCCATGGTAGCCCTCTCCCAATTCCACTCGGGAGTAGGCATCCTCTGAAACACCCCATCAGGTTGCTGGTGCTCATACTTTACTTGTTGATAATTTCCACACTTAGCTACAAACTCAACTATATCCCTCTTCATACGACGCCACAAATAGTGATGTCTCAAGTCACGGTACATCTTAGTCACTCCCGGATGAATGGAATAGCGAGATCTATGGGCCTCAGATAACATCAACTGAATCAGATCACCGACATGAGAAATGCTTATGCATCTCTTAATCCTCAGAATACCCTCATAATCAATCACGGCCTCTTTGGCCTCACCCCTCGACGCCCTATCTCAGATCTTGCTCAACTGAGAATCCTCAAACTGATGAGCCTTGATCCAATCCAATAACGATGATCTTGCCTCCATACAAGCCAAAATCCTTCTCGGGGTCGAGATGTCGAGACAGACGAAACTCTTGACCAGAGTCTGAACCACCATGGCTAATGGACGCTCGGAAACAACCAATCGAGCTAAACTCCCCATACTCACTACCTTGTGACTCAAAGCATTATCCACAACATTGGCTTTACTAGGGTGATACAGAATAGAGATGGCATAGTCCTTTTGGAGCTCCATCCATCGGCACTACTTGGAATTAAGATCCCTCAGAGTAAACACATGCTGAAGGTTACGATGATCGGTGAAAACCTCACAACGGACATCGTACAAGTAATGCCTCTAAAGATTCAAAGCGAATACTACGACCAACAACTCCAAATCATGGGTAGGGTAATTCTTCTGGTGAACTTTCAGCTGATGGGAAGCATAAGCTATCACTCTACCCTCCTGCATCAACACCGTACCCAAACCCATACGGGAAGCATAACAATAGACCGCGAAGTCGTTGCTCTCCACAAGTAAGGCTAGGATCGGGGCTGTGGTTAAAAGAAGCTTGAGCTTTTGAAAACTCTCCTCACATTTATCCGTCCACCGGAAGGGAACATCCTTTTGAGTCAATCTGGTCAAGGACGAAGCAATGGCAACAAAACCCTTCACAAAGCGACGGTAACAACTGGCCAAACCAACAAAACTACGGATCTCGATAACAATAGTGGTCCTCACCCAATTCCTCAGAGCATCAATCTTATGTGGAAGGTCATAAATGCAGTTGGGGCATTAATAAGCCCGAAAGACATCACTAGAAACTCATAGTGGCCATATCTGATCCGAAATGCTATCTTCGGAATATCCTCCGCCCCAATCTTCAACTGGTGATAGCTGGAATGCAAATCAATCTTAGAAAACACTGAAGCACCCTGAAACTAGTCAAATAGGTCATCAATACGATGCATAGGGCAATTGTTTCGGATATTGACCTTGTTCAACTAGCGGTAATCAATGCACATCCTCATGGTCCCATCTTTCTTCTTCACAAATAACACTGGAGCACCCTAAGGGGAGACACTCGGTCTAATGAACCCCTTGTTGAATAAATCCTGCAATTGCTCCTTAACTTCTCTTAACTCGGTAGGTGCCATCCGATATGGTGGGATGGAAATAGGAAAGGTACCCGGGTCCACGCCAATACAGAAATAAATGTCACGATCGGGTGGCATACCCGGTAAATCTGACGGAAATACCTCCGCGAACTTGCTCATAATAGGAATAGACTCAAGGGATGGAGATGCAGCAGTCATATCACTAATATGCGCCAAATACTCTAAACACCCCTTACTTACTAATTTCTTCGCCCGAAGGAAGGAAATAATCTTCTGCGGAGGAGACTAGGAGTACCTCTCCACTCAAGCCTAGGGATGCCTGTCATGGCTAAAGTGACTGTCTTGGCGTGACTGTCCAAGATCGCATGATAAGGAGAAAGACAAGACATACCCAATATAATATCAAAATCCACCATATCTAGAATCATCAAATCTACCTAGGTGTCATAACCTATAAAAGTAACTAAAAAAGACCGGTAGACTCGATCAACAACCACAGAATCTTCGACTGGAGCAGACATATGAACAGGTATAACTATGCTAGCACAGGGTAAATCCCAACCAACGGCATGAAATGCAGATACATACGAATAAGTGGATCTAGGATCAAATAACACAGATGCTGCTCTACAACAGACAGAAATGGTACCTGAGATCACAGCATCTGAGGCCTTTGCCTCGGGCCTACCAGTAAATGAGTAAAAATGGACTCCACTACACCCGATCTGGGATCCCCCTCTCGAACTCTGAGTACCACCTCTAGCTGACTGGGTCCCACCTCTAGAACCATGGGAAGTACCGCGGCCTGACTGAGCACCGCCTCTCTGAGAAGTCCTTCCTCGACCACCGGATGAAACAGGAGTCCCGGCGGCTGATAATCTCGCCTAGGTTGGGGACATCTCTTGGCAATATGCCCAACCTCTCCACAAGAGAAACAGGTAAGAGGATTCGAATTGTAAAACATGAAAACTGAAGACCCGGATGAACCAGTCCTGTCGACTGGTCTAGGGAATGAGCTCTTGGGAACTCTCTATCTAGGTGGCTCACTAGAGGAAGCTGGTAATGCTGAATGTACAGGACCACCAGAATAGGGCTGAGGTGGCCTCGAAAACTGACTGGTGCCCCTCGTGACGTAAAGTGAGGAACTGACCCTAACGCTCATTCTCTGGAACAGTGGATAAGACTGCTTCATCCGGGTCTTCAGTTTCCGTGTTTCAGCATTTGACTCCTCTTACCTGTTTCTCTAATGGAGAGGTAGGGCATATTGCCAAGCAATGTCCCCAACCTAGGCGAGATTATCAGCCGCCGAGGACTCCTTTATCATCCGGTGGTCGAGGAGGGACTTCTCAGAGAGGCGGTGCTCAGTCAGGCTGCGGTACTTCCCATGGTTCTGAAGGTGGGTCCCCAGTCTGCTAGAGGTGGTACTCAATATGCCTTTTGGGGTCGGGCACCTACCTTCCCATCTTGGTAGGTGAACCCTCTCATTTATACAACGCTTCAATCACATATATTTCTTTTCAAAAGCATTTGGAAATTAAGGAAAACAACGGATTTTCATTTATAAATACAAACTCGGATGTTACATAATTTGACAATTCATTTTTCCAGAGTCGATACAATTTCCCATGACCTGGTCTAGACTTATACTAGAGCGACTAAATGTATTTCAAAGTGTCATCATATTCTAAGACTCAACCTCCTATCCTGGAATGAAATGGGAGGAGGCCTTCTAGACAAGCATCGCATAACTTCCGCATACACTTCGATCAATCACCTGAAACAATCTACACCCCAAAAAAGGTTTTGCAAATGCAATATCAGTACAACCACACGTACTGAGTAAGTATCATAGGCCGACAATGGTTAGTAACACATATTGGTAAAGAATTCACAAATAATGATGATAATCCCTATGTCAAATCACATACCCCGAAACAATAGATCACAACTTCAATCTAACTTAAGTTACAACTAATCTATCATAAATTATAAGTTGACTAAACCCATATACAGATTCTCACATCCTTACCCCTCCCAGGTCGCTCGTCCGTGTTTTTGGAGCGAACTTATTGTTACGACACCTTTATGTCCCAACTCGCTTAACATGATACACTACTAGTTTTAGGTTTGTTTAACAGGCACAAGTCAGCAATATAAGTCGCAAGAGTCGAGTCCAATTATTCATCATTACCTATGTATAGCATCTAAACCCCATATGATAAGTCCGAGCATATATAATACCGAAACAATCAACACAATAGAATCTACAACACCATTGTGACAATACAGTCATCATGACATCTCACTCAAGTCATAATGCAATGCAATGCAATGATGGTATGAATGTGATGCCATGCCATGCTATGCAAATGAGATGTACACATGTACTCCGGACGAAAATATCGACGTCTCAGTAGCACAACCCAGTGTGACTCGTGAAGTCTGAGTGCCACCCATCCTGAATCTTTGCCAAACGGACAGACGGGATTCTGGCTAATTGCTCATAGGGGGAGTCTCACCGGTACCACTCTGGGGGACCCGCGGAGCCCATGCACTACAATCGATCCCAAATAACATCGGAATTAGCCATGCAACAACGATGCCCGAATATAACCATCGGACATCGGCCTTCTCATAATCACTCAAAAGTGATGTCAAATATCAATTTCATAAATCAACGATTTCGGAATTGAACCTTGGACATCGGCTTCCTCACAATCACTCAAGTAAAAGAGTGTATCAAGTATCAGTTTCATATAAACAGCGATTCTGGAATGGATCTTCGAACATCGATCTTTTCACAATCACTCAAGTAAAAGAGTTTATCAAATATCAGTTTCGCTCATTAATAATACCGGATCATCACCGGGTATCAGTCATGCATGATAAATATGAGAGAATGCGTGCAATACATATGTCAATCACCAACAGTAGAGCTCAATATCACAAATACCACGATAGTTAGGTCAACAACGTATGACATCACAATACAAACAATGGGTATGCCAACATATATCCAAACCAGGACATCAAGCAACATTTGATATCTACCAATTACACATGGCATCAAGCCAACACAATTGAACCATTAAACATCCATAATGAAGTGGCTAGCCCCAACACACATCAAGTCAATCACTCAACACGCCGTATTACTATTTCCCTAACCAGCATATTCGCTTAGGATAAGAATCTCACCCTGTGCTCGAATCACTCGTCATCATTTAACTACTCCCAAGTTGCATAATTCCACCGATAATCAACAAGGTCACACCAATACCTAAGGAGTCTACAGGCCACGATCCCGAACAAACATGTCATATATAACAATACCATCCTAAGTTTTACACCTCGGAAATTTCCCCGTGAACGTGTAGTGAAAAGTTGCAGAATTTTCACTTCGGCCTAGTGGTAGTAAAGTGGAAGACGACCCGTAAAGTAGTTTACGGACCGTAAACTGCTGCCGTCCTCCAACCTTCCAAGATTTCAACTTTCTGTCAAATGTTGAAATGGTAAAATACGACTCAGTTTACGGACCGTAAATTGAAATACGGCCCGTAAACTGTGACCGTAAATCACCGTGATCCCAGCAGACCATTCTGTTTCTGATATGCTTAAATACGGCCATGAAGGACGGATCGTAAACCACTATACGGCCCCCCTAAATTGGGTTTACGGCCATTGTACACCCCGAATACTGTTCACAAAAATTAGATTTTTAAGTTAAGTATAAGGGACCCCAAGCTTATTTTATTTCATTTATCATCTTTCCAATTCAAGAACTCTCTAGAACACTTCAAAGAATTTCATTTACAATAATTCAAGAGAATCAAAGGAAAACCAAGATCAGCAACACATAATCCATGAATCAAAGTGTGTGAAACTCAAGAAAAGTTCATCTTCCTCAGAAAACCAAAGGAGGTGAGCTAGGGCTTTGGTGCTAAGAAGAGAAACTCCACTCAAGACTTGTTCAACCATCATCCAAGGTAAGTTTCATGACCATTTTATGTTGTTTAAGGTATTGAAAGGTTAAGTTACCCGAATTGTAGAAGAACATAGCAAATGGGTCTTTCAAGAGTGAATAGTGTCATGAGTGAGTGATAGTTGAATTGAATCATGAATGTTAGTGTGCTGTGAGTATGAATATGCTATAAATGACATGTAGACCATGACATAAGTGTGATACATGGGAAAATACGATAGCGAACCCAAAATCATAAATGTGGAGAAAAATGAAGAGAAATGGTAGATCATGGCCATTGTATATGAATGATAATTGTGATTTGCGATATTATGATAATTGTATATGAATGTTATTGTTATTGTGATAATTGTGATTTGCGATATGGAATACGAAAAAAGTAGTATAAACAAAGGAAGTGCTGCCCAATTTTCTCTAGAAATAGTAGTGAGTTCTTATAGTTGGTTAACTAACGATCGTACGAATCCTCTTTTTGAAGGTAGAGGCGTGACATTGAAGGAGAATAAGCAAATGCTAAATTGCTTAAACGACAAAGGTATGTGAGGCTTAACTCTTTTTGAAAAGGCATGAATCCTTCAAGCTTTCCATAAATCCTTCTATAAGATGAAGCTTAAGAGTCCTCCTATATATTAAATCCCCTATGAGCATGATAGTGATGACAATGAGCTAGAGTCTAGAGACTCAAGAAATTGTGGCATCATGTTCCTACAATGCTAATGATCCTATTATTGTTAACACTTGCCTTACATTTTCTTCCCTTCAAGGCGAGGCATGATACTCATAAATGTCCATCATACAATCGGGGGTTCACGACCTTACGTCACCCTGACATAGTATGGTTGTCTTAAAGCTTAATGAATGCTCTTAATGCTATTGTATGTTATGACAATAAGATGATAAGTAATGCTAACTTGTAACACTAGGGGATACATGGACCACTAAGAAATGATAACATGATGCTATGGCTTGAGATGTATGATAATGATGTGTTATGATTGCTATTGTGATGATAAGATTTCCACCGCGCCTATATGGCCGGGCATGTCACCGCAACTGCGGGCTGCGTATGATTCCACCACGCCTATATGGCCGGGCATGTCACCGCTAATGCGGGCTGCTATGTTTACACCGAGCCGAGAGGGCCGGGCATGATCACCACTAGTGGGCGGCATATGAGGGGTACCCGGACGCGGGTAACGATACAGATTATGATGTGACGAGGCATATGATGACGTACGTGATGATGTATGGGATGTGATAACATGGGTACTATGATTGTGTAAAATGTGAAATATGATAATAATACGATTGCCTATGACATGTGTGCAGGTTATATGTTTGTCCCATGACTCATGATCTTTCTATTCTATTTGTTTATTTCATTCCTGCCTAACATACTCAGTACAATATTTGTATTGACGTCCTTTTTCTTTGGATGCTGTGTTCATGCCCATAGGTAGACAGGGAGGAGATCTTGCTCCGGATTCTTAGAGGCTGCTAGCTAACTGAAAGCCCTCCATTGTCCCGGAGGTGCCTATGATGATTCTTTTGTGTACAGTTGTAGATGTCATCTCTTAGAGGCTCGTAGATACTCGACGTGGGTCGTGTGGTTTCATGGCATGGTCATTATGTGTATATATATATATATATATATATATATATATAGATGTGTATATTATTTTTCTAGCCTAATGGCTCGTATGTATAAAAGCATTTCGTTCCTAAATAAAAATGGATTTTATTATAGATTAAGCATGAATCGGATAAATGATTGCTAAATAAGCTTAATAAGTGATGGCACGAGCGGTGCTCGATGGTTAGCCCCGGGTACCCGTCACGGCCCCTGGCTTGGTCGTGACACTAAGATTCCATTGCATATCTCCAAATTCCTATACATGCATTCTCCGTTTCTTTTACACAACAATAACTAATCTACCTACCTCATGACTGAGCGGGTGCCACGAACATCCAATGACGACTCAATTAATCACCACCGCCTAATCCATATGAAAAACTCAGAGACGACCATGAGACTCAAGAGTAGAATTCACCATTAGGTTCCTTCCCAAGGACTTCGAAATTGCTAAGGTAGATATGGAATTTTATCCTACCTAAAAACTCACAATCACAATGCTAGTTGATAGATCAACCTTCATTTAGGACATTCGTGACCTTACTCAATTTACTAGTTTGGTCAAATTGCCATTTAGGCTTATTGCAAGAAACCCATATCCAAGATCTAAAATAGAGACCAAAAGGTATTTTAATGGGCTAGGTGAATGATTAGGTTTTGAATCATGTTAGGATGATGTGCATTGGAAACTATCCCAAGGACTTTATATTAAGAACAATAAGGGTTCATTATATTGGAACTTAAGAGATTTGAGATTCCCATTTGTGACTCTAGGCAAGGATCCTTAATAAGAATCAATGTTGGGAGAATGGATGGAAGAGGTTAGGGAAATAACCCTTCCTAAGGTAGTATCATTTTGGCTCCTAAATTAATCCAAAGGCGGTTGGACTCTCTAGGGTTTTGAGAAATGAAGTAAATTTTCGAAATGTCACTTAAATAGGTGGAATTCACTTTGTGAAACTGCCCCGATAGTAGGTGTACCGCTGCAGCGGTACTGCCAGGGAGGCCAACACGCCGCTATGGCGGTCAAGTAGTCCCATGCGGTTGCCACTACGGCGGTTGGTATACCGCCACAGCGACACCGCTGTAGCGTCCACGGTACCGCTATTGCGGTCTGGCTCTTTTTGTTTGCTCACACGTCTATTGCTTACGCGAAGCGTATGACGATTTTGGTTTGGCTTGAAAGGTTCCCATGATACGAGAAGGTGGAGACATCGTTAAGCCCCATAGTTGTCACATTTCTTAGAATTTCACCGTAATGACAAAATGGGTCGTTACATTAGATACCAATTGAACAACCGTTCGTCCTCGAACGGTAAGGGAGCGAACCCATGCTAACGGTGATACGTCCAATGGACAGGACTTACTAGTATCATCTTACCCTCGTGTACTCGAGTCCGATCACGAGGGATAGGTCTGATAGTGTAGTTGGGAAACTCTTTATGACTTACGTAATTTTGATGGAATTGCCGGGTCCTCATGGCAAGGTAATTTAAATGTCGGGATGACTTGTGAGAGGTCCACTGTGGGACGTAAGGTTTGAGTATACTCCAACGTACCACCAACTTCACAGATGGAGCATGGATACTGCTAGGACGGTACCGCCAGGGTGCCATACTTTGCCGTCGCACCGATATATCGAGGAAACCTAGGGTACCGCTATAGCAGTCCCTCTACCGCCGTGGCGTAACCACTGCAGCGGCTTCGTGGCCGCCCCAGCGGTTCTGCTACAGAATATTAAGGGACTGCAGTCCCTTTTCCTCTTCATTATTGCACCACCCCACATAAAAACAAAACCCTCTATATTCCTCAAAACTCCAACTCCTATTTCACTCCGAATCATACCACAACTCTAGAAACCATCCCCTCTCCCTACTTAACACAATTTAGCCTCCCAAATCACTCACTTTTTCATACCCACAAGAAGAGAAGAAAGAGAAGAAGGAGAGAACAAGAAAAGCCAACACATGGATTGTATCTCCCCCTACCATTGCACTATAAGATCAGGTAAATTTCGTACTCCTTCCTTTCTCCATTGTTAATCCATCAATACTGCATCCTAAACATTAACTTAAGGGTTCTATTTTGGTAACACAAGTTTGGGTTTTCTGATCTTTAGGTAGCTACACAATTTGGAAGAATTTTTGGAGAAATCTGAACTAGTTAATCATTAGAATAATCTTTCCTTCGTACTTAGCGTGATTATACCACAGATTTGAGGCACAACACTTGAGCATAGTAAAGAAAAATTCCCGAAATAGATTCTAGGGGTTATCAAGAATTTTTGGCTAGTTTGTTGTTAGAATAATGCCTAATGGGTTTTAAACTTCATGCATACTGGCTTTCTCCCCGATCCATGCTTCAAAACACGTTTTTAATCCAAAAAGTGTAACTTGAAATTTGGGAATTTTAGTTAATTGTTCGGGCAAGGTGATACCGCTACAGCGGTACACTGGCCACTACAGCGGCACCGTCGTGGCGCTCAACTGGCCGCTGTGGTGGCTCACCCCAACACTACTAACCGCTGTGGTGGTCTCCTTCCTGCCATAGTGGTGCCCCCATGGCTGTCTGCTGGCTGCTGTGGAAGCCATCGCAGATTCTTCATCAGTGCAGTCTGCGGCTAGGCACTCGTTTACTTAATTTTTCGATTTGATTCTTGCCAGAATTGACATGTAACTGATAAAGCTTAAAACTGACACACTTCTAATTTCCTTGCAGGCACAAATGGCTGAACAATTTCCTTAAATCCAAGGGGCGGTGCCCCAAAACAGAGAAGTGGCCGCTAATGAAAATCATCCCACCCGACAGAGTAAACGGCTACACTTGGAGCAGAGGTCTATTATCTTACTATTGGAGCGAGGCTTTGACATGGAAAATGTGGAGAGGCGGGCTCCAGATTTCTGGCACCGGTTGGTGGAGACCAAGTGGACTCACTTGGTCCGAAATTTGGGGGATTGCAATGAGTCCTGGGTTAGGAAGTTCTATGCCATGCTGCCTTCGGTTGACTGGGATGTTCCTAGCCCGGTGATCATAATAAGGGGGACTCCCGTGAAAGTGGGGGCTAGGCCTATCAACCAAATTTACAAATTAGATGATCATCTCGAGGAGCCTTATAAGGAGAAAGTGGCGGAGAAGGATTTGATGTGGTTGGCCACCCAGTTGGTGGACGCAAGTGCTATACCAAGGGTTCCCTGGGCTCGTTATAGGGGAGCGATATATAGTGACCGCTTTATTGCTGAGGCTAGGAGATGGTTACAAATTATTAGCCGCCAGGTCAGCCCTTCCTCAAACACCCATGATGTCTCCTACACTCGTTCCCTTGTTATTGCTTGTGTTCTTGCTGACATTCCTATAAATGTCGGGGCGCAAGTTATTGTGGAGTAGAAGGAGTTCGTGGAGGTTAGCGGATGAAGCTTAATGTTCCCTTCCTTGATCACCTTTTTGTGCCACAAGGCTAAGGTTCCAGAGGAGGACGATGACAATTGGGTCCAGCCTGAGGCCCCTTACCATCCGCTGAAGGTGAAGGGTCATGGAACTGCGATTGTCAGCCAAAAGAGGAGAAAGGAAAGTGATGTGGGTGAGGGAGAAAGTGGAGCTGGGGCTGACGCTAGTGAGGGGGATGATACTGGGACTAAGGCTCCTCATGCACAGGGTCCCTTTGAGCGCATAGAGACGCGCTTTGATGAGATTGAGACTGTACTCTGGGCGATGCCTATGCCTTTTGGCGATTCGAGTTCATCGGATGCTGTTGCCAGCTACCCCACTCAGCAGGAGATGAAGGGGTATTTTGACACTCAGATGCAGATGGGTGAGTCAATCACCGGACTCCAGACTGCCTACACCACTCTACCTAAAAATCAATATGAGCTTCGCACTGAATTTGACAGGGAGAGGGTGAAGAACAGGTCGCGCGACAAGCTTAGAATCAGTTTGAGAATATGTGCCGGTGACTTGTCACGACCCATTTTAGCCTAGGTCATGTGGGCACCTACCATTCCCACCTCGGTAGGCGAACCCTTAACTCAACGTTCACAATCAATAATTATAAGAAAGTAGCGGAAGAAGGAAATAACGTAAGTCTCACAATATAATATAATATAGATAAGTGCGAAAGTAAATGAATCCACCATAGCATCTGGTTTGGTCATACAAGAGCATCAAGATCCGAATACTAAGGTCTGAATAATAATACATAAAATGTCTCAAATCATGTCTTGAGTGAAAAGTCAAACATAAGCAAAAGAAGAGTCTTCGAGGTCAGCGGACGCTATGCTCACCATGAAAAACTCAAGTAGAAGCTAAGGAGTCGATCAACCATGAGTCAAAGAGGTAGATCCGGCCTGACACTCTGCATTCATAAAAGAATGCAGCAAGTGCAGGTCAGTACAAACAACATTACTAGTAGGCATCATCGGCCGACTAAGAATAGTTAACACAATTCAGAAAATAACGCAGATGAACAAGTAAACCAATCACGCATGGAAAAATATATGATTATAATCGAGTATCCATCAGCACCTATATAAGTATCTAAACCCCAATATAATAAGTCTGAGTATATTTAATCCTGGCACAATCAACACAATAAAATCAACAACACAAGCCATCACAATACAGTCATCACGACATCTCACTCAAGTCATAATGCAATGCAATGCAATAATGGAATGAATTTGACGCCATGCCATGCTATGCAAATGAGATGTACACATGTACTCCGGACGGGAATATCGACGTCCCGGCAGAACAACCCAGTGTGACTCGTGAAGTCTGAGTGCCACCCGTCCCGGATCTTTACCAAACAGACAGACGAGACCCTGGCAAATTGCTCACAGGGGGAGTATTACCAGCACCACTCTGGGGTACCCGCGGAGACCATGCACTACAATTGATCCGGGATAACATCGAAATCGGCTATGCAACAACAATGCCCGAATATAACAATCGGACATCGGCCTCCTCACAGTCACTCAAAGAGTTGTCTAATATCAGTTTCATAAAACAACGATTTCAGAATTGAACCCCGGACATCGGCCTTCTCAAAATCAGTCAAGTAAAAGAGTTTATCATGTATCAGTTTCATATAAACAACGATTCCGGAATGGATCTTCGAACATCAGCCATTTTCACAATCACAAGTAAAAGAGTTTATAAAATATTAGTTTCGCTCTATCAACGATACCTGATCATCACCGGATATCGACCATGCAAAATAATATGAGAGGATGCGTGCAATGCATACGTAAATCATCAACAAGCAAACTCAATATAACAAGTAGCACAATGGGGTACGCCAATAATGTATCACATCACAATACCAACAGTTGGTATACAAAGATATATCAATAACTCAAGTGCCAACAGTGGGTGCGCCAATAATGTATCATAGTACAAATACCAACAACAGGTATGTCAATCCTATCCAAATCAGGACAACAAGCGACATTCGCTATCTAGCTACTACAAATGGCATCAAGCCAACAGAATTGAGTAATCAAACACATATAACGGGGTGGGTAGTCCCAACACACATCAGGGCCCAACCTAAGGCAAAATCCATCCCAACTTCACACCCGAAGGTTCACATGCTATCTCTGACATCATAATCTAAATATGTGATTCACTATACAAAGTCTCACCAAAGGTAGACCATAACCTACCTGGACCGCCGCACCGCAACACCAACAAGTCACTCTATCGTCTTGCCCTTCCTCTCAAACTCAGAACCAACGAAGTCTAAGCATAATCGAATTCTAAATTAGAAATCATGTATAATGATACTAATATTGCGATAATATAAATTAGGTTCATTTTAACCCTAGAAATTGGGAAAATGGGCCCACAAGGGCGAAACGGAAAATTCACGGGTAAAATACCAAATTGAGTCCTATGTAATCCTAACCCTATCATTAATTGTTGATTTAGCTTAAGAATTATCCCCAAATCTGATTTCTAGTAAAACCCCCAAATTGGGCATGAACCCTAATTCTCCAAATCCGGCATGAACCCTAATTCTCCAAATCCAAAATTCAACGTTAAAAGTGGAAGATATAGGGTTACTAAGCTTAGATTCGTCATATTTTAGTATTAACATCATCAATTTTATCAATTATAACCCTAGGGAGAAGTCTCCCAAAACCCTTCTTCAAATTCTACTTCTAAGGGATTGAAAAGGGAAGGGATGATTATGAGATGATAATGATTAAAGAAAAGTTAAGTGATTAGACTAAGCTTTACCTCCAAGAAATACCTCAATTTATCCCCAAGAGCAACCTTCCCGAGCTCATATATCGAGTTATGACATAATGAGGGTCTAAGTCTTATTTTAAAACACATTTAATGAAATTCCTCTGCCCGTGACCGCCACGGCAAAGGGAGTGACGCTACAGTGGCTAGGACACCATTGCAGCGGTGAGGCCCATTTTACGCATGACCTCCCCAGCAGTCACTACACCGCCATAGCAGTACCGCTGGGGCGGCTCTGGTGCCGCCATTGCGGGCACCAGACACCACAAATCCCCAAATTTTCTAAGTCTTTCATCGAATTTCCGGGTTATTCCTTAGGCCATTTTCTCATACCCGGACCTCTTAAACTCATACAAAAATAAGCTGCAAGTGCACTCGTGGTCTTGAAATTTTCAACGGCGGTCTCGTTGACCGAGTCAACCACCAGTGCCTACTTCCCATTTCCTATCCAAAGTCCCGAAATGCACCAAAATGCATTGGGAACCGAACCGATCATAAAAATAATTTCTAAACTATCATCCGGGCCTCTCGGAATTGATGAAGCTCCGGAAAGGGTCCGTTTGCCTAAAAGTCAACCTCGGTCAAAAGTGAGTCAATCAATGCTCGAAAGTGGCGAAAGTGCCAAAAGATCCATAACGACCAAACGGGTCATTACATCAGATACCAATTGAACTGTTGCTCATCCTCGAGCAAGTAAAGAAGGAAAGTATGGAAATACCTGAATCAGTGAACAACTGGGGATATCGGCTACGTATATAGGACTCAGTTTCCCAAGTAGCCTCTTTCACAAGGCGGTGCTTCCATTGCACTTTCACAGAAGCAATCTCCTTGGACCTCAACTTTCAAACCCGCCAATCCAAGATCATGATAGGCTCCTCCTCATAAGTCAAATTATCATCAAGAAATATAGAATCCCAACGAATAGTGTAGGTACCGTCGGTATGGTATCTCTTCAACATCGAAACATGGAAAATCGGGTGAACTCCCGCCAAACCTGGCGGCAATGCTAACTCATAAGCTAAATCGCTTGTACAATCCACGATCTCAAACTGGCCAATGTATCTAGGGCTAAACTTGCCCCTCTTACCAAACCTCATTGCACCCTTCATGGGTGAAACCTTCAATAGAACCTAGTCGCCAACAACAAACTTCAAATCCCGAGCCTTCCGGTCCAAATACATCTTCTACCGGCTCTCAGCGGCCACGAGTCTGGCCTGAATAAATCTCACTCTATCGAGGGACTCTCTCAACAGGTTCGTGCTCCTAGGTAGAGTCTCGAACCCATCGAACCAACCAATCGAAGATCTACACCTCCTGCCATATAAGGCCTCAAAAGGCGCCATACCAATACTCGAATGATAACTGTTGTTGTCCGCAAACTCCACCAAGGGCAAGTGCAGATCCCAATGGCCACGAAAATCAATAACACATGCTCTCAACATATCCTCGAGCACCTGAAAGGTCCACTCGGACTGGCCATCGGTCTAGGGATGGAAAGCTGTACTAAAGTCCAATCGGGTACCCAACTCATCATGTAACGCTCTCCAGAATTGGGAAGTGAAGATAGTATCCCGATCAGATACAATAGAAATAGGGATCCTATGTAATCTCACAATATACCGAATATACATCTTGGCTAACTTCTCCGCGGTATAAGGATCCTGAACCGGAACAAAGTGAGCGGACTTAGTTAGCCGATCCACTATCACCCAAATAGAATCAAACTTTCCAAGGGTCTTCGGAAGACCCGTGACAAAATTCATGGTAATCCTCTCCCACTTCCACTCAGGAATGGGCATCCTCTGAAACACCCCACCAGGTCGCTGGTTCTCATACTTTACCAGTTAACAATTTCAGAACTTAGCCACAAAATCAACTATATCCCTCTCCACACGGTGCCACCAATAGTGATGTCTCAAGTCACGGTACATCCTGGTAACTCCCGGATGAATAGAATACCGAGAAATGTGGGCCTCAGATAAGATCAACTGAATCAAATCACCAACATGAAGCATGCATACCTCAGAATCCTCAGATTTCCCTTAGAATCAAATACGGCCTCCTTGGCATCACCCCTCGACACCTTATCTCAGATCTTGCTCAACTGAGAATCCTCAAACTGATGAACCTTGATCTGATCCAATAACGATGATCTCGCCTCTATGCAAGCCAAAATCCTTCCCGTGGTCGAGATGTCGAGACGGACGAAACTGTTAGCCAGATTCTGAACCTCCATAGCTAACGAACGCTCGGAAACAACCAATCAAGCTAAACTCCCCATACTCACTGCCTTGAGACTTAAAGTATCAGCCATCACATTGGCTTTACCAGGGTGATACAAAATAGAGATATCATAGTCCTTCAGGAGCTCCATCCATCGGTGCTACCTGGAATTAAGATCCCTTTGAGTAAACACACGTTGAAGGCTACGGTGATCGGTAAAAACCTCACAATAGACACCGTACAAGTAATGCCTCCAAACCTTCAAAGCGAAGACTACAGCCAACAACTCCAAATGATAGGTAGGGTAATTCTTCTTGTGAACTTTCAACTGACGGTAAGCATAAGCTATCACTCTATCCTCCTGCATCAACACCGTACCCAAACCCATACGGGAAGTATCACAATAGACCGCGAAGTCCTTACCCTCCACAGGTAAGGCTAGGATCGGGGCTATGGTCAAAAGAAGCTTGAGCTTTTGAAAGCTCACCTCACATTCATCTGTCCACTAGAAGGGAACATTCCTTTGAGTAATCTGGTCAAGGACGAAGCAATGGCAGAAAAACCCTTCACAAAGTGACGGTAATAATTAGCCAAACCCAAAAAACTACGAATCTCGATAACAGTAGTGGTCTTCGCCCAACCCCTCATAGCCTCAATATTCTATGGATCAACCATGATCCCCTCCTTAGACACCACAGGGCCCAAGAATGTGACTGACTCTAACCAGAACTCACACTTAGAAAATTTCGCAAATAGGCTATATTTCTTCAACAACCCAAGGACGGTACGAATGTGGCGCTCATGCTTTACTCTACTCTTGGAATACACCAAGATGTCATCAATAAACACAATCACAAAAGAATAAAGGAACGACCTAAAGATGCCATTCATCAAGGTCATAAATGCAGCTAGGGCTTTGGTAAGCCGGAAAGACATCACTAGAAACTCATAGTGGCCATATCTCGTCCGAAATGCTGTCTTCGGAATGTCCTCTGCCCTAATCTTCAACTGATAATAGCCGGAACGCAAATCAATTTTGGAAAACACTGACGCACCCTGAAGCTGGTCAAATAGATCATCAATACGAGGCATCGGGTAATTGTTCCGGATAGTGACCTTGTTCAACTGGCGGTAATCAATGCACATCGTCATGGTCCCATCTTTTTTCTTCACAAATAACACTGGAGCACTCCAAGGGGAGACGCTCGGTCTAATGATCCCCTTGCTGAATAAATCCTACAATTGCTCCTTAAGTTCTCTGAAATCGGTAGGTGCCATCCGATATGGTGGGATGGAATTAGGACGAGTACCCAGGTACACATCGATACAGAAATCAATGTCACGATCGGGTGACATACTCGGTAAATCTGACGGAAATACCTCCTCGAACTCGCTCACAATAGGAATAGACTTAAGGGATGGAGATGCAACAGTCGTATCACTAATATGCTCCAAATACGCTAAACATCCCTTACTTACTAATTTTTTCGCCCGAAGGAAGGAAATAATCTTATTCGGAGCGGGACAAGGAGTACCTCACCACTCAATCCTATGCATGCCTGGCATGGCTAAAGTGGCGGTTTGGCGTGACAGTCCAAGATCGCATGATAAGGAGAAAGCCAAGAAATACCTAATATAATATCAAAATCCACCATATCCAGAATCATCAAATCTACCCAGGTGTCATACCGCATATAAGTAACTAAACAAGATCGGTAGACTTGATCAACAACCATAGAATCTCTGACTGGAGTAGACACATGAACAGGTATATCTATGCTATCACAAGGTAAATCCCAACCAACGACATGAAATGCAGATACATACGAATAAGTGGATCTAAGATCAAATAACACAGATGCTGCTCTATGATGGACATAAATGGTACCTGAGATCACAGCATTTGAGGCCTTTGCCTCGAGCCTCCTAGGAAATGAGTATCAATGGGCTCCACCACGCCCGGTCTGGGATCCCCCTCTAGAACCATGGGAAGTATCGTGGCCTGACTGAGCACCGCTTCTCTAAGAAGTCCCTCCTCGACCACTGGATGATACAAGAGTCCTCGGTGGCTAATAATCTCGCCTAGGTTGGGAGCATCTCTTAGAAATATGCCTAACTTCCCCACAAGAGAAATAGGTAAGAGGAGTCAAATGCTGAAACACGAAAACTGAAGACCCGGACGAAACAGTCCTGTCCATAGGTCTAGAGAACGAGCTCTTAGGAACTCTCTGTCTAGGTGGCTTACTAAAGGAAGCCGGTAATGGAGAATGTACGGGACGACCGGAATAGGGCTGAGGTAGCCTCGAAACTGACCGGCGCCCCTCATACCAGAACCCCCAAAGCTGCCAGTCTGACGTGGCCTCTTGTCACCACCAATAAAAGCACGGGCCTTAGCGCCCTCAACCATCGAAGCATGCTCAATAAAGGATGGGAAGGAAGCCCCCATAGACTCCCTCTGAAGACAAGAAATATGCAGAGAGCCCACTAGTCCTAAAAAAAAAGCGCTTGATCCTATGAGCGTCGGTAGGAATCAACGAAATAGAGTATCAGGCCAAATAGATGAAACGAGTCATATAAGACTCCAAGGACATGCCCCTCTGCTCAAGGTGTAGAAATTGCTCCCTACGAGCCTCTCTCAAAGACCGAGGCACATACTTCTCAAGGAAGGCCCGGTAGAACTGAGTCCAAGTCAATGGAGGAAAACCCTCAGGTCTGCACTCCACAAAATACCTCCACTACGTCTTCGCATCGCCGCAAAACTAGCAGGACACATAATCAACGCAGTGGGTCTCCACTATCCCATACGTTGCAGCAACTCATGCATATCAAGAATAAACTCATATGCATCCTTAGATGAAGTACTAGAGAACCTCGGTGGCTCTAATTTCCTGAACATCCCTACCAGGTCCTGATAAGTATCAGTCAAAACGACGCAATCCATAGGCCTAATATACTCCCCAGGGGCGGGTATAGTGTTAATGTAGGGAGCCATAGTTGCAACAGGATGTGCTACCCGTGTAGGTGCCTGCTCAGGGGTCTGCACCCAACTCTAGTTTGTGAACCCTCGTCAGGAGTAGTAGCACCGGCGGCCGCCTACTGAGCATCAAGGTGAAGTAGGATCCTGGCCATAGCGTCATGTACGTCCTGATCAGAAGTCACCTAAGGTTGTGTCCGTGCTAGGGCCACACCATCCTCTGAGGTATGATCTCTACCCGGCTGATACTCGGGCTCGGGAGATGGAGACCTCTCTCATCATTGGCCCACCGTCGGAGCTCTACCCCTGGTTGGGGAAGCCCCACAAACTCTCGATCTGCTGTGTCCTCTAACTGTAGCGCGCCGTCGGGTGCCAGCCGTAGGTGCGGGCTCCAACACCTAACCTCGGGCCATAGAAGCTCGAGTCCTCACCATCTGTGAGAGAAGAGATAAGAGTCAAATACCAATTTGGGCTTTCCAGATACCAATTTGAATTAAGTAGCACGATGGAAGGAAAAAAGGTGAGATTTCTTAAATGTCCCATAGCTTCCTGCAGATAAGTACGGAGCTCATCGTACTGATCCATGAGACTCTACTAGACACGCTCTTGTATTAAAGACTGGGTAACCTAGGGCTCTGATACTAACTTGTCACAACCCATTTTAGCCTAGGTCGTGCGGGCACCTACCATTCCCACCTCGGTAGGCAAACCCTTAAATCAACGTTCACAATCAATAAATATGAGAAAGTAGCGGAAGAAGTAAATGACGTAAGTCTCACAATATAATATAGATAAGTGCGGAAGTAAATGAATCTACCCTGGTATCTGGTCTTATCATACAAGAGCATCTAAATCCTAATACTAAGGTCGCAATAATAATACATAAAATGTCTCAAATCATGTCTTGAATAAAAAGTAAGACATAAGCAAAAGAAGAGTTTTCGAGGTCAGCGGACGCCATGCTCACCCTGAAAAACTCAAGTGGAAGCCGAGGAGTCGATCAACAATGAGCTAGAGAGGTAGATCTCGCCTGATACTCTGCATTCATAAAAGAATGCAGTAAGTGCAGGTCAGTACAAACAATATTACTAGTAGGCATCATAGGCCGACTAAACATAGTTAGCACAGTTCAGAAAATAACGTAGATGAACAAGTAAACCAATCGCGGATGGAACAATAAAATCATAACCCTGTATCCATAAGCACCTATGTAAGTATCTAAACCCCAATATAATAAGTCTGAGTATATCTAATCCTAGCACAATCCATCACAATACAGTCATCACGACATCTCACTCAAGTCATAATGCAATGCAATGCAATAATGGTATAAATGTGATGCCATTCCATGCTATTCAATAAGATGTACACATGTACTCTGGACAGAAATATCAACGTTCCGGCAGCACAACCCAGTGTGACTCGTGAAGTCTGAGTGCCACCCATCCCGGATCTTTACCAAACAGACAGACGGGACCCTGGCTAATTGCTCACAGGGGGAGTCTCACCGGCACCACTCTGGGACCAGCGGAGCCCATGCACTACAATCGATCGGGGCTAACATCGGAATCGGCCATGCAACAAAGATTCCTGAATATAACCATCGGACATCGGCCTCCTCACAATCACTCAAAGAGTTGTCAAATATCAGTTTCATAAATCAACGATTCCGGAATTTAACCTCAGACATCGGCCTCCACACAATCACTCAAGTAAAAGAGTTTATCACGTATCAGTTTCATATAAACAATGATTCTGTAATGGATCTTCAGACATCGGCCTTTTTCACAATCAGTCAAGTAAAAGAATTTATCAAGTATCAATTTCGCTCAATCAACGATACCGGATCATCACAGGATATCGGCCATGAATGATAATATGAGGGGATGCGTGCAAAGCATATGTAAATCATCAACAAGCAAGCTTAATATCACAAGTACCTCAATGGGGTACACAAACAATATATCACATCACAATACCAACAATGGGTATACTAACATACATTAAAAACTCAAGTACCAACAGTGAGTATGCCACTAATGTATCATAGTACAAATACCAACAACGGGTATGTCAATCTGTCACGACCCGACTCGGGGCCGCGACGAGCACCCGGTGCTAACCCACCCGAGCACCCTCTTAGCTTACTCTTATACTTACATCTAGGTGATCCCCATAAGCATACATGCATTTCTATCCATTCGTCAACTAGTCCCATATGGACAACCGCACATTTATATCATCATAGGCATTCATGCCACATCAATATACATGGGTCAACGTGGCCGACAAAATGATATACAAAACATACGCCGACAAGGCCAAACACATCTACCCACACACACACATGTCTACGAGCCTCTAAGAGTATAACATATCACATTAGCGGGACAGGACCCCGCTATCCCCATAATTATATACACAAAAGAATGAGTACCCAAAAGATATGGCTCCGAAGGAAATGGAGCTCTCTATGAAATCTCTGAATAGGCAGCTAAGGATCAAATCTGTCTCCCTGTGCACCTGCGGGCATGACACAGCGTCCACAAATAAAAGGACGTCAGTACGAAGAATGTACTGAGTATGTAAAGCATGATCAACATCAATATAGAAACATAATAGATATCATATGAAGATAGCATAGGAGGGGAGACAGTAATATCATCATCATGTCGCTTACTTGCATACATTGTCGTTCGTATCCCATAATAATACTCGTACCTTACTTGTGCTCATATTCGTATACATGTCCTTATTTGTATTCCTATACATAGTCTTTTCACATTCATATTTATATTATATACATAGTCATTTCATATACATAGCATTTACATAGCATACCCGACCTCATAGGATCGATGTCTTATACATACTTGGCCAACCAAGGCTCAAGGTCATACATACCTGGCCCTACCAAGGCAGCAGGGTTATCCGTACCCTCTGCAGAGGTGTGCGCGCGTTACGTAATCGTATACATACTTTATACATAATCATATACATATATATATATCCTACCCGGCGTTATAATCTCGGGGTATCATTATAGCCCTTCATAGGCACATATACATATATCATAGCTCGTAAGCATCTTTAATCTCATTTTACTCTCACCATCATTTCTATCCTCATCACTATCGTTAGATCTACATTATGGACTTTCTCGTCAAGCGAGGAACATAGTGAAATCATAATACATATCAAGAGTCGTGAGCTTATGAGCTCAGAATGCCAACCATGTGGAGACAACATACTCATATAGAGGAATTTAGGAATTTAGCCAAGAACCATGCCTTATGAAAAAAGGGTTAGCCTTACATACCTTTCCGTCGAACTATTCTACACTTGCACGTTCCCTTCCAATGCTAGCGTTTATACCTTCATTAATATCATAACAATGACCATTAGTCATTCACATTATCCACATTATCTAGATTCCTCAATTTGCCTCTAATTCACCCACATTCATGGTCATAACACCCATCTTCGTCCATTCGTCTAAAGTGTTTAGTTCATGATCTTAATACCATTTATAACACATTCATATCACAACACAACAACATTCATAACTCAATTCAAACTATTTCTCAAAATGTCACTGTTGACACCCAATTTTGTCCCTCCTTTATTTCATTTTTTTATTCACTCGGGCGTCTAAATTCATTGACGAGCTAAACACTTTATTTTTTACAATATTTTATTGCTACTACTATTAATATCGCTACTTTTATTTTTAACATTACAAGTATTACTTTACTACAAATTTTAGATGATTCGTCATCATTTCATTTTTTTGGATTTGGATTCGTTAAATTAATTACAAGACAACACTTTGCAAAATATTTATTTTTTACAAATTAATTATTTATTGTCTTTACATAATATATATTACATACCAGTTATTAAATTAGAAGCCCAAAAAATAATTAAATAGCGGAGGAAGGAACAACAAATTATAGCCAAATTCATGACCCGAAATACAAATACAATACTATTTCCTACCCAAACAAACAACCCCCATTTTTATACCCAACTCACATTTATTTCAGCCCATATTTAAATTAATGGGCCAGCCCAAACGGACCAGCCCATTACCCGAAACCGACCCGACCCGGTCCACTCCTTCACCTTCTTTTACCCTAATTCCTTTCCTCTTTCTCTTTCCCTCATCTTCCGCCTCCTCTCTCCCTTCTCTTCATCCCTCACCTCTCTCTCTCCACATCGTCTCCCTCACCTTCTCTCTTCTCACCCGCCTCTGCCATCTCCACTGCTGTCCCCCACGCCCACGTTCCTCTCCACTCACCTTTGTCCCCCACGCCTCTCTCTCTCCATCCCACTCTGTCCCACGTTCCCCTCTCTCCTACGCTCCTCTTTCCCTTCTCTTAAACCCGATAAATTGTTGTTCTTGTAACACATAAACAGTTTATATCAGACAAACAGTTTATATCAAACAAACAGTTTATATCAAACAAACAATTAATAGCATGTAAAAAATAATTAACAAATAAATAAAGCGATTTCAAAATAAGCACACAAAGCCTACTTAAACTAAGTCCGTTATGGTTAGAACCTAAGTATTCCCCAGCAGAGTCGCCAAGCTGTCATACCCCATTTTAACCCGGAGAGTTAAAGTAGAAGTACGACATATTGGAGATTCCTATGTTTTGTTTGTGTTTTAAGGAGTCGCCACCTAATTATTTACGGTGAATTAGGACACCTAAAGTTGATTAAAGTAATTATCTAAAGTTGATATTATTGTAAAGTCTACGAAACCAAAAGATTCTAGGTAAGGGTTCAATTAGTCTAAAGGGAAGGTATTAGGCATCCTTTAAGACCCATTAACAATGGTTAACCGACCGGACTTATGTTAATTAATTAGGCTAGGAAAATATACAAATATTGTATTTTCATATTTTAAGAAAATAGCTTGCAAATATGATTAAAGTTATAAACGGAAAATAGATATATACTATTAAAATAAAACTTGTAGGAAAAATAATAATTTGCGTAAAGATTTTAGTTATAAGTGGACTAAAGAAAGTACGGGATTGAGCCATGTTTGAAATATATTTGAAACAACTCAATGATTAGATACCAATTGATTTTAGCAACTAAAATATAGTGAGTGACTAGATAAAATAGATAAATGGCTAGTGTAAATTTGGAAATAACTTTATAACTATTCCCAATGTTTCCTTTCCAATCTGATCTCGGTATATTATTAACGGTTAATTTACGGTATATTAAAAGGTTTATTAATTTATCCTTTTCAATATTCCTAAGTCATATGCACGCAGCACATATACATATATAATGTGGCGTGCCCAGGTTAGGTCTAGGTAGGATTTTATTCCTTCTTTGGGATTAACAGCCTTCTTACAGCTATAATATGAACTAAAGTATTCCTATATTATACCGAAATAATATCCAACTAGCCTATCTATCAAAAGAAAGTTCTCCTAGAGTCACTAAAGAGATCAAAATATTTTCACTATTACCGAAGCAATAGTGAACCAAACACATGAGAAAATGAGCAATTGATCAATCCTAATGCAATTGGCGTCTTTAAGCTCCCCTCTTTTAATTCTGCCGGATGTTTTCGAGAGGGAGTGAATCCAATGCGGAATAAATGAGGGTCCTGAACCTAGAGGCAATATCAGATCTCAAAAAAGGAGACTTCCTGTGGCAACGAAAGTCTTTGACGAAGACCCCAATTGCTCCCAAAGTGTACATGTGAAAAAAAACAAAGATAAAGAATTAGGAACATTCATGATTATTAAATAAAGCAAGACGCATATGATATAAAATCCAGAAAAGGCCAGTGACTTGAGAGATTACTTAACAGTAAACCATTTGAGGTAATCATCAGAGAATACGGGTGCCAAAAACAACTCAGTGTTTTATAGAAAAATAAGCTTATAGACTGAATTTAAGGAAAACAAACAAGTTGGGATGTTTTCAATTTTAAAACACGATATGAAGGACAACTTGACATGCCACTGCCAGAAAAAAAAAAGAATCTGAATCATGCTAATTCACAAAGCCTTGGAACATAACACGCAAGAGACAACCTTTTGAGTGTCAAACGTTAAAGGATTCCAGACTAGTCTGTTAAGCAAAGAGGAAACTGGAAAGGAAATGAATCATTTCATACCCATGTAAAGAGAAACACTCAAAAAATTCAATCAACTAACTGAACTGCATTTTAACCGAAACAGAACCAAAGCCAAAGACTTAAGACATCAAAAAATACAGGAACAAAACTGAAAATGACAGGATGGGATCAAAACATTCACTAAAGAGTGAAACATTACATTTTTTTGACATGCTTAAACTGATAAACAGCACTCGGGCATTTAAGCACAAACAAACAGAGCTGAACTATCATACACTTAAAACAAAACTCAGAACCAATCATATACTGCATCTAGACATTTTCTACTACCTGAATCCATACGAGCTAACCAGATCATCGTATGTATTAAATTGTATTGAACTTGTGTTAGATTATCTGTTATAACAAACCACAGTAGTTCATTTCACAACACGGAAAACACAAAAAAAAAGATTCTGATGCCTTAACTGAATTTTGGCTACAATCCTTCTAATGCAATAACAGTCTACAAAAAAAAACACCTTAAGGACATTTTGGATTCAAAACTCAGTTTACAAGAAAAGGATTTCTTAGTTGAAGATAAAAATTGAAAGTTCAGAACTCAGGTTCAACAGCAGGTCAAGAGAAAAAGAATGCAGTGTTCCCTAAGGAATGAAGGTTCATTGATTCAACACATAAAACAAACTAGAGGTTGTTCTTAAGCTAACTAAGTGAGACATGATATCGTGCCTGTTATCTACTTGAAGAAAATCACTTTTAGAGATGACAAGATGATATATATTCAAGACAAGCATATAAGACTTTCGCAGCATAAACAGAGTTCAAGTAGGACAACTTATCAAAGCATTAGGATCATTTTCAGTTATTGAGGAAAATTTATCATCGATCGCAATTTCTTGTATAGATTCAAACACACAGGTTGAGTTTTTCACATGAGAGAAGGGATATTACGCTAAGGGATATAAACGAGCGATCTAAACGTACCAGATTAGAAATAAACTAAACTAAACTAATCTAACTACATAAATTTACCCAGAACAGAGCTGAACGCAGAAAACAAGATAAAGATCAGATCAAATCAACAAACCACATCGACATAGGACATAATCATTTCATTATATCCAAATTCGAGTAAACTAATTATATATCAGAATACATCACTCAGGACAAATAGAGCAAAAGAGGGACAGTATTGACCTGCTTTAATTATATACATGATATACTTAAGATATACACAACCCAGTGTGTATATCGGACGTATAGCGAATATATACCTTCGCCTTATCTTAATAGTTCATTGTATACCATATGTATATTTAGTTCTAAATGGGTTCTGAGTTCTGGGAAATCAGTCCAGACATCCGAATTACGGTATATATTTCCAAATTCATCTCGGCGATTAACGTTCTATCCTAACAGCACCCAAACATCAACAAATAACGCGACAACAAAGAAAATCGCATAATCAGCAAACGTATAGCGGTATGCGCCAAATTTTAGCCAAACAGAAGTTAAAAAAAATAAGCATGACAAATGTATCGAGATTTACCTCGTTTTTGCGCAGTGAAGTAGGTGCCGACGTCGTCGAATCTACGCTCGATCTTCAAGTAACAAGCCGAAAGAGTACGACGACTTAATTTTCAAATGAGTATTCCCAAGTATAACGATTGAAACATGTAAACTAATTATGAATGGTTAAAGTGGCTGCCAGAGAATGGAAACAGAACAGAATTCAAACAAATTCTAGATTTAGAGTAGTAATAAAAGGGTATAAAATGTTGAATGCCGTCCCCCTTTCTGAAAAATGCTCGGTTCTCTTCCCCCCTAATTTTATATACCCAACTTCGAAATAATAACAGAGCAAACAGAATAAATATTTGGAATTTCAAATTGATGTCAAGAAAACCATGGGATCTTTCGGGTCCCCCTTTTCAACGACTGCTTTGATAAAATTGTCATTCCGTTCATATTTCCTCCACTTCTGGAAAACTCACACATATTCACACACTTAAAACGGCTTCGCGGTTCGCGCCCGTTCACTAGTAAATTACCCCTTTAGTTGGATTGATCTTGTGGATTTAGTCGATCAGCGGTGCAGTCGACAGCCACGGACTTTCCACTCCCAAGTTGTCCACTTGGGGGAACCTTCTGTCGTAGGAAGCCAACTCTTAGTCAGCTTAAGATAGAGCTAAACCAACACCCTTTATTAAGAGCATACATTTTATGACCTAGGAGGTTTAATACCCTTGGTGTATTAAACCCGTTAGACGACTTTACCCAAACGTCCAAGCGGGTTCACGACCCCGAATGACACTAATCATACTTTATATGCATGTTTGAAGGATAATTGTGCCTAAATATTGACTATTTGCTCTAATCAATTAAACTTTAGGAAAGAGGGAATGACTGACGTTTTTATGACAGGTATGCATTTGCGTCGGAGTACAACAAATGACGAAGGACATCACAAATGGAGCTAGAAGTTAGGCATAAGAATTTTATTTACTTTATTTAGATTAGGAAACGCTTTAGGTTGTATTCATTTGACATATAATAAATATTACACAACTTTTGTATTTTATTTGGGGAAATAGAATCTGTTTAATTAAACAAAGCAATGGGATGACGTATTATGGCACACTCTACCCTTCAAACAAACGATAGGCCCACCTCTGGCACGAAGAGGTCACATGCATATTAGGACGCGTTATTATAATCATCTGTTTGACAACTTGTTTGACTTTATTTGATAAATTATTTGCTACATGCCTTACTTGACTTTACGTGATCATGACTTTACCTAGATATGTTCATGAAATTAACATCGTTTATACTGTATGTTTATTTTATCTTATTCCCAAACAGATTGTTGATTCGTGTTGACACTCGATGGCCGACCATCCTTACATCACAAGATCAAAGACATCATCGTTACCTCAACGCAGCTGGGTTGTTCAAGGAAAGGCAAATATTACGTCTGATCCAGCCGCACCTATTTCAACTGGTCCGGAAAACATCATGGTTTCTAATGATCCCCCTGAGACTTCTGAACATAGCACTAGTATCCAACGGGATGAACATATCGCCCGCCTAACTCAAGAAATTGAGGGTCTACGCAGAGAACTGAATCGGGTTAAAAACATGACCAACTCATCTGTTACACTCCAAAGTTCGCCTCCTGAACCTAGGAACGTCGCATCAAACCCGCCTCATTTTCCATCACTTGAACCTTCAGTTCCTGAACATTTTCCTCCACAAAACAATGTACCTATCAACAACAACTTACCTCCAATCACCCCCGCAAATCCACCAAATCCATCGCCCATCTACACCCCTCCACAAAATCAACCACCCACCTACACTACCTATGCTATTCCTGAACCACCACCCGTCAACCCACCAAATCAATCACTAGGTCATACTCCTTACATTCCTTTACCCATCAACACTAACCCACCACCTACAATTACTTCTCTAAATCAAGCCATTACATACTCTGACCATCCACAACGGCCTTTCTATCCTTACCACTACGCCGAACCCTACCAAGTTCCACTATTCCCTTACCCTGTCTACAACACCCAAGCAAACTACTGCCAACCTCGAGCACCTCCACATCAAAACCCACGTCCGTATAAACCCAACCAAGCTCCAGCTTACCAAAATCGACCACATACTATACCTAGAGCCCGTCCAAACCCTGACATCAAAAACACCCGTAATTACACTCAGATCGCTGAATCCTTGGCTCAATTGTTCGAAAGAATGAAAGCAGCAGGCATAATACAACCAATCGAGGGAAAAATTCCCGAGCCTATCCCAAAATGGTTTGATGGTTCCAAACGCTGTGCATACCACTCTGGAGTTGTTGGGCACGCCACTGAAGATTGCCATGGGCTTAAAAACAAAATCGAAGTCCTGATTAAGGAAGGAGTAATCCAGCTCGTTGAAGCTAAGCCCAATGTGGTCAACAATCCTTTACATGCTCACGGAGATGCCAAGATTTGAAGGAGTCCGGTGCGGAAAGGGTCATATCATCAACTTTTTTCGTTCCCGTGAACAATCCGAAGACAAACACACATGCAGATTACTGCTACAACTACTCACAACATCGAGACACCTACCACACGAAGTGCCGAACCAGGGGAGACTCTGAAGGATTGGACTTGTACTCCGTCCCTGATTCGCCAGGAGTCTTGGTAGACTAAACATGTAGTGAACTTTTATTTTTAATAGCTTGAATCATGCTCAAAACTTTTGTTTGCTTTGTTTCATCTTTTGGAAGCTTAATCGTGAAAACTATGAATGCATTTTCTGATTTACCTTAATCATCTATTATTGTTATTTTCTAATATAATTATCAAATCTGTCAACTCTACGATTGTGACATGAAATAAACGAACAGACAAACATACATCCCGAGAGAGTAACAAAGAAACTAGAGGACAAGACAAGATTCCACTCGAAAGAAATTGAAATAGTCGATAGGTGATGATATAAGCCTGAAAGCTAGCAATCCAAGAAGAGATCAAAGGACGACATTAGGTAAGACAACCTAGTTTGCAACCTTTCTTTAACAACCAACAGTACGAACTACGTTCCGACCTGATTCCCATGGTGGGATACGTAGGCAGCCCACATAGGGTTCGGTTGCATTTAGAACAGAAGTCCAAAATATCTTATGCGTACGAACTACGCTTGACCTGATTCCTCGGTGGATACGTAGGCATCCCACATAGGGACTCGGTCATACTAGATTAGACGTTTTCCCATTTGCATGCGTAGAACTACATATGGCCTGATTCCCTCTGCGAGATTCACAGACTATCAGCATACAGTTTAGTCACATTTAGGTAGAAATCCAACAAGCCTCTTACCATTTACACAACAGAACTACGCTGACCTGATTCCTTTGGTGGGATACGTAAACAATCCACATCGGGTTCGGTCCCTTTATGAGAAAAATTTCAAACCATTTTTTTATGAACCTTACGAACTACGTTCTGACCTGATTCCCATGGCGGGATACGTAGGCAATCCAGATCGGGTTCGGTCCCTTATTAGAAAATTTAGAACCATTCTTATATACCTTACGAACTACGTTCTGACCTGATTCCTCAGCGGATACGTAGGCAACCTATATAAGGTTCGGTCACACCGCAACATAAATTTAGTACACCCTTCAGAACCAAAACTGGGGCATATTTTTTTGAGCAAAAATATAGACAAAAGAACGGGGACATTGACAAGATTAAGGCTACCAGACAGGAAATATTATAAACCAATTGCTTTAGAAATGTCACAGTCCGAAGTTGACAGAACATTTCACAACTTACATATACATATATTTCCTTACATACGTACATTTACATATACATATTTCATAACTTATATACATATAGTTACATTTTTTATACATATACTTACATACCTACCTTTCAAATGAAATACTTTCTTTCAATTATTTCACTACTGTTCATCTACCGAGGCTTGAACGGAGATCACAAGATCCAAACAAACAAGACAAATGGAACGCCAATAACGTCGAGCTTCGAGTCAACACGAATCAACTTCCTCCTCCCAAACTAAGAATTTTTCTTTGAGTGCAGGAACTTAAAATCGCGAGATCAACAGTCAAGTCTATCAATCAGGGCCATTGTGGCCTCGCCTCAAAAAGCCATACGGCTTTACTTCCAACCTTGTCTTTTAATTTATTTTTTATCAAAATAATTTTGTAACTTTATACACCTGTTTTTGTAGGTTGACGAGATCGAAGGCGAATTAAATCAGGATTACGTGTCCTAAATTTGGCCTGTCACGATACCATCAACATCATGAGCCAGACGGCTATTCCACCACTTTACTCCATACTTTATCAATTATTTTATCATATACTTTACCAGCTTTAACCATTTTACTCTGAACTTTGCAGGAATCATTGTTGAGTTTCCAAAGACAGCTGGAGGCATCTCCCAAGACCGCTGGAGGCATCAATATCACACCCCGACGATAACTATACATTTTAGGCTCGTCCTCCTTTAATAGGACATTTTAGGCTTATCCGCCTTTAATAGGACATCATTTTTTCAAAAGCATCGCATCGCATATGCACTACTGATTTCAAATGCCCGACAAAGGGACAACATCATTGTTCGCAAACGCACAGCATTTAGGCTCGTCCGCCTTAAAAAGGACACTCTAGGATTGTCCGCCTTTAATAGGACACTTTAGGCTCGTCCGCCTTTAATAGGACATTTTAGGCTCGTCCGCCTTTAATAGGACACTTTAGGATTGTCCGCCTTTAATAGGACATTTTAGGCTCGTCCGCCTTTAATTGGATATCATTTCTTTAAAATGCCTCACACGGCATATGCATCATGTCCTCGAAAACAACCGGAGACATGCTTGGGTTCGTCCAGCCTAAAATAGGATACTTGGGTTCTTCCACCCTAAAATAGGATACTTGGGTTCTTCTACCCTAACATAGGATGCTTGGGTTCTTCCACCCTAAAATAGGATACTTGGGTTCTTCCACCCTAAAATAGGATATTGGGTTCGTCCACCCTAAAATAGGATACTTGGGTTCTTCCACCCTAAATAGGATATTGGGTTCTTCCACCCTAAAATAGGACATATCGGGTTCTTCCACCCTAAAATAGGATATCGGGTTCGTCCACCCTAAAATAGGATACATCGGGTTCGTCCACCCTAAAATAGGACATATTGGGTCATTCTACCCTAAAATAAGAATTCACATTTTATCTTGAATTTTACAGGATTGGCGTCGAGTCTCTGAAGACAACCAGGGGCATCATTCGGCTATATAGTCTCATATGCATAAGCCATACGGCTACACTATGAATCTACTCTCTACTTGTCATTTACTTCACCAATTCTAACGATTTTACCTTGAACTTCAAAGGAGACACGTCATCAAATCTCGGAAGACAACCGGAGATGTATCATCAAGTCCCCGAAGACAACCGGAGACGCAACATCAAGTCCCCGAAGACAACCGGAGACAAAGCATCAAGTCCCCGAAGACAACCGGAGACACAACATCAAGTCCCCGAAGACAACCGGAGACACAACAGCAAGTCCCCGAAGACAACCGGAGACGCATCATCAAGTCCCCGAAGACAACCGGAGACATCGCATGGCTATACGGCCTCACTCGCATAAGCCAAACGTCTATACACTTACTTTACTCCTTACTTCATTTCTTTATTTCATCATCTACTTTACCTACTTTAACGAATTTACCTTAAATTTCGCAGATATCATTTATCATCGAGTCCCGGAAGACAGCCGGAGACCTTATCACTATCATCTTCAACTGCAACTAGAGATATTATCACATCCTCAGCATACGCATCATGCATTCATTCAAGTCCCTGAAGACAACCAGAGACAACATTGGCCACACGACGTCATTTTCATTCCCGCACTCATATTTACTATCCTTTATAATTTTACAATTTCAACTTTATTACTAATTTTGACATGAATTTCAGTTTTGGCAGAAAGTACAACCTGCAGAGACGCAACGCAACGTGGAACTTTATCTTACGCAGTGAACTGGGGCAAATTTGCTAAAGAGGAATACCAAACTCACAAGCAAAGGTCACAAATCTACTCTCGAACTCAATTCCGCCTATGTCCACAAACACGTGATACGTAGGTTAAAATTCTCTTTCACATCCTCCGCTAAAACTCTACTAAATCTACTCTTTTCACAATCTCATATTCCTTTCTACACCCCAGTGTCTCCATAACTCAACACTGGGGCATCTTTGAAGAATTCACATCGTGCCTTGTAGAGTCCTACTTAAAGGTGTGTTGCGCGCCACATTTATAATTAGGAGGCTATAAACATATGTTCCCTTCTCGTCACCTGTCCACAATCCTCTCAAGATTATGAATCCGCAAAAAACTTTCGAACTACACATGGCCTGATTCTCGCGCAGCCGCAGCCCTAGATACGTAGGCAACTCGAAACTGAGATTCAGCCATAATTTTCCATAATTCCTTCGGACCTCATCATATTTTCCATCAATTTTCCTAAACTGTACTTTCTTACAAACTCATATTCGTCAGTCCAAACAAAATTGGCTACTACGTCAACTTCTTCGCCCGAAGATTCTTACATCATCTCCCGTCGAAGAGGGGCATCTGTTGACACCCAATTTTGTCCCTCCTTTATTTCATTTTTTTGTTCACTCGGGCGTCTAAATTCATTGACGAGCTAAACACTTTATTTTTTACAATATTTTATTGCTACTACTATTAATATCGCTACTTTTATTTTTAACATTACAAGTATTACTTTACTACAAATTTTAGATGATTCGTCATCATTTCATTTTTTTGGATTTGGATTCGTTAAATTAATTACAAGACAACACTTTGCAAAATATTTATTTTTTACAAATTAATTATTTATTGTCTTTACATAATATATATTACATACCAGTTATTAAATTAGAAGCCCAAAAAATAATTAAATAGCGGAGGAAGGAACAACAATTTATAGCCAAATTCATGACCCGAAATACAAATACAATACTATTTCCTACACAAACAAACAACCCCCATTTTTATACCCAACTCACATTTATTTCAGGCCATATTTAAATTAATGGGCCAGCCCAAACGGACCAGCCCATTACCCGAAACCGACCCGACCCGGTCCACTCCTTCACCTTCTTTTACCCTAATTCCTTTCCTCTTTCTCTTTCCCTCATCTTCCGCCTCCTCTCTCCCTTCTCTTCATCCCTCACCTCTCTCTCTCCACATCGTCTCCCTCACCTTCTCTCTTCTCACCCGCCTCTGCCATCTCCACTGCTGTCCCCCACGCCCACGTTCCTCTCCACTCACCTTTGTCCCCCACGCCTCTCTCTCTCCATCCCACTCTGTCCCACGTTCCCCTCTCTCCTACGCTCCTCTTTCCCTTCTCTTAAACCCTATAAATTGTTGTTCTTGAGTCGTTGAAAAGGGGGACCCGAAAGATCCCATGGTTTTCTTGACATCAATTTGAAATTCCAAATATTTATTCTGTTTGCTCTGTTATTATTTCGAAGTTGGGTATATAAAATTAGGGGGGAAGAGAACCGAGCATTTTTCAGAAAGGGGGACGGCATTCAACATTTTATACCCTTTTATTACTACTCTAAATCTAGAATTCGTTTGAATTCTGTTATGTTTCCATTCTCTGGCAGCCACTTTAACCATTCATAATTAGTTTACATGTTTCAATCGTTATACTTGGGAATACTCATTTGAAAATTAAGTCGTCTTACTCTTTCGGCTTGTTACTTGAAGATCGAGCGTAGATTCGACGACGTCGGCACCCACTTGACTGCGCAAAAACGAGGTAAATCTCGATACATTTGTCATGCTTATTTTTTTTAACTTCTGTTTGGCTAAAATTTGGCGCATACCGCTATACGTTTGCTGATTATGCGATTTTCTTTGTTGTCGCGTTATTTGTTGATGTTTGGGTGCTGTTAGGATAGAACGTTAATCGCCGAGATGAATTTGGAAATATATACCGTAATTCGGATGTCTGGACTGATTTCCCAGAACTCAGAACCCATTTAGAACTAAATATACATATGGTATACAATGAACTATTAAGATAAGGCGAAGGTATATATTCGCTATACGTCCGATATACACACTGGGTTGTGTATATCTTAAGTATATCATGTATATAATTAAAGCAGGTCAATACTGTCCCTCTTTTGCTCTATTTGTCCTGAGTGATGTATTCTGATATATAATTAGTTTACTCGAATTTGAATATAATGAAATGATTATGTCCTATGTCGATGTGGTTTGTTGATTTGATCTGATCTTTATCTTGTTTTCTGCGTTCAGCTCTGTTCTGGGTAAATTTATGTAGTTAGATTAGTTTAGTTTAGTTTATTTCTAATCTGGTACGTTTAGATCGCTCGTTTATATCCCTTAGCGTAATATCCCTTCTCTCATGTGAAAAACTCAACCTGTGTGTTTGAATCTATACAAGAAATTGCGATCGATGATAAATTTTCCTCAATAACTGAAAATGATCCTAATGCTTTGATAAGTTGTCCTACTTGAACTCTGTTTATGCTGCGAAAGTCTTATATGCTTGTCTTGAATATATATCATCTTGTCATCTCTAAAAGTGATTTTGTTCAAGTAGATAACAGGCACGATATCATGTCTCACTTAGTTAGCTTAAGAACAACCTCTAGTTTGTTTTATGTGTTGAATCAATGAACCTTCATTCCTTAGGGAACACTGCATTCTTTTTCTCTTGACCTGCTGTTGAACCTGAGTTCTGAACTTTCAATTTTTATCTTCAACTAAGAAATCCTTTTCTTGTAAACTGAGTTTTGAATCCAAAATGTCCTTAAGGTGTTTTTTTTTGTAGACTGTTATTGCATTAGAAGGATTGTAGCCAAAATTCAGTTAAGGCATCAGAATCTTTTTTTGTGTGTTTTCCGTGTTGTGAAATGAACTACTGTGGTTTGTTATAACAGATAATCTAACACAAGTTCAATACAATTTAATACATACGATGATCTGGTTAGCTCGTATGGATTCAGGTAGTAGAAAATGTCTAGATGCAGTATATGATTGGTTCTGAGTTTTGTTTTAAGTGTATGATAGTTCAGCTCTGTTTGTTTGTGCTTAAATGCCCGAGTGTTGTTTATCAGTTTAAGCATGTCAAAAAAATGTAATGTTTCACTCTTTAGTGAATGTTTTGATCCCATCCTGTCATTTTCAGTTTTGTTCCTGTATTTTTTGATGTCTTAAGTCTTTGGCTTTGGTTCTGTTTCGGTTAAAATGCAGTTCAGTTAGTTGATTGAATTTTTTGAGTGTTTCGCTTTACATGGGTATGAAATGATTCATTTCCTTTCCAGTTTCCTCTTTGCTTAAAAGACTAGTCTGGAATCCTTTAACGTTTGACACTCAAAATGTTGTCTCTTGCGTGTTATGTTCCAAGGCTTTGTGAATTAGCATGATTCAGATTTTTTTTTTTTTCTGGTAGTGGCATGTCAAGTTGTCCTTCATATCGTGTTTTAAAATTGAAAACATCCCAACTTGTTTGTTTTCCTTAAATTCAGTCTATAAGCTTATTTTTCTATAAAACACTGAGTTGTTTTTGGCACCCGTATTCTCTGATGATTACCTCAAATGGTTTACTGTTAAGTAATCTCTCAAGTCACTGGCCTTTTCTGGATTTTATATCATATGCGTCTTGCTTTATTTAATAATCATGAATGTTCCTAATTCTTTATCTTTGTTTTTTTTCACATGTACACTTTGGGAGCAATTGGGGTCTTCGTCAAAGACTTTCGTTGCCACAGGAAGTCTCCTTTTTTGAGATCTGATATTGCCTCTAGGTTCAGGACCCTCATTTATTCCGCATTGGATTCACTCCCTCTCGAAAACATCCGGCAGAATTAAAAGAGGGGAGCTTAAAGACGCCAATTGCATTAGGATTGATCAATTGCTCATTTTCTCATGTGTTTGGTTTAAGACTGTTGATGTTAAACCCGTTTAGTGGCCTAATTGGGATATTGCTTCGGTAATAGTGAAAATATTTTGATCCATTTAGTGACTCTAGGAGAACTTTCTTTTGATAGATAGGCTAGTTGGATATTATTTCGGTATAATATAGGAATACTTTAGTTCATATTATAGCTGTAAGAAGGCTGTTAATCCCAAAGAAGGAATAAAATCCTACCTAGACCTAACCTGGGCACGCCACATTATATATGTATATGTGCTGCGTGCATATGACTTAGGAATATTGAAAAGGATAAATTAATAAACCTTTTAATATACCGTAAATTAACCGTTAATAATATACCGAGATCAGATTGGAAAGGAAACATTGGGAATAGTTATAAAGTTATTTCCAAATTTACACTAGCCATTTATCTATTTTATCTAGTCACTCACTATATTTTAGTTGCTAAAATCAATTGGTATCTAATCATTGAGTTGTTTCAAATATATTTCAAACATGGCTCAATCCCGTACTTTCTTTAGTCCACTTATAACTAAAATCTTTACGCAAATTATTATTTTTCCTACAAGTTTTATTTTAATAGTATATATCTATTTTCCGTTTATAACTTTAATCATATTTGCAAGCTATTTTCTTAAAATATGAAAATACAATATTTGTATATTTTCCTAGCCTAATTAATTAACATAAGTTCGGTCGGTTAACCATTGTTAATGGGTCTTAAAGGATGCCTAATACCTTCTCTTTAGACTAATTGAACTCTTACCTGGAATCTTTTGGTTTCGTAGACTTTACAATAATATCAACTTTAGATAATTACTTTAATCAACTTTAGGTGTCCTAATTCACCGTAAATAATTAGGTGGCGACTCCTTAAAACACAAACAAAACATAGGAATCTCCAATATGTCGTACTTCTACTTTAACTCTCCGGGTTAAAATGGGGTATGACAGTCACTATTTATCATTCATGACCTAGTTGACCACATTTTCTACAATCCATGTATTTTAATTCTCCAATACCTTAAACATCTTGTAAAAGTCATGAATCTTACCTTAGAAGTTGTAGGAACAAGCTTTGGTTGATAATACTCTTCTTTGAGCAAAACCCTAGCTTTTCTCCATTTGGATTTCTTGACTTGGATGATCCTTGATGATTCCCTTATCCTTGATTCACTTGTCTTAATGTTATTGATGGCTTATAATCCTTAAAAATTCATATAATAGATGTAGAGAGAAGTTTTAGAGAGAAGTGGTGTAATGTTGTAATGAAATAAAATAAGTCTTGATCCTCATATTTAATGAATTGGAAAATCTGTGTTGGTTGAACAGTGGTCGTCCATGGAGGTTTACGGTCCGTATTCCACTTTACGGACCGTACCTCGTTGTCGTCTTTAACCTTAAGCAGGACCAGAGACTTTGGCCTGCATGCATGGTGATTTACGACCATGGTTTACGGGCCGTAAATCACTTTACGGTCCGTCCACCAGGTCGTATTATACCTTTTCCTTAGCTGGCAGAAAGTTGAAGTTTGGCATGCCAGTTTACGACCTGGCAGTTTACGGACCATATACCAGTTTACGGTCCGTATTTGCACTTTACGACCACTGGCAGAAAGCTGAAGCTTTGCATGGCAGTTTACGACTGCCAGTTTACGAACCGTATTGCACTTTACGGTCCGTATTTTGCAATATACGACCACTGGGCAGTTTTGCCAATTTTCAATTTTTCTCATTTCTCGACTTTTCATTCTAATCATCCAAATCCCTTTTTATACATTTCCCATGAAACATTATACACTCGCACTCCTCGCACACATCATTAGTTTATTTACTTGCGTACCAACGGGAAATTTTCCGAGGTGTAACATTCTACCCCCCTTAGGAACATTCGTCCTTGAATGTTAAAGGCTTGGGGAATTCTATAAAAATTTCGCCAGAGTTTCCTCTGTAATGTGGCACTACCACCCTGTCACAACAACCCACAATAACAATGCCTCACAGGGCAATAATACAACAACACTAAAAATTTGGCCACACACGACCTGAATGTATAAAAGGAAAACATGCATACCTAATGATTTTGACGTCTCATCTTGGACTTTTTCCAAGGGCTGAAATAAATGTGGGTATTTGGATCGCATATTCTGTTCTGCTTACCATGTCATTTCCTCTCGATTGTTATTTCTCCACAGAACTTTAATTGAGGCCACTTCTTTGTTTCTAAGCCTCCGTACTTGCCTATCTAATATGGCAATGGGTATTTCATCATAAGTTAACTTTTCTGTCACTTGAATATCATTCACTGGGACGATCCTCGTAGGATCTCCAACACACTTCCGAAGCATCGAGACGTGAAATACTGGATGGACTGACTCCAAATCTGGAGGTAGATCTAGCTCATAGGCCACTTTGCCTATTTTGCGCACAATTTCGTATGGCCCAATATACCGGGGACTGAGCTTCCCCTTTTTGCCAAATCTCATCACGCCTTTCATTGGCAACACTTTCAAGAATACCCAATCCTTAACTTGGAAGTCTAAGTCCCTTCGACGATTATCTGCATAAGACTTCTGGCGACTTTGAGCCGCTAACAATCGATCTTGTATAAGCTTGACTTTCTCTATTTCTTGCTGGACCTAATCTGGCCCTATCAACATGGCTTCTCCGGTTTCGAACCACCCAATTGGGAATCTACACTTTCGCCCATATAGAGCCTCATACGGTGCCATTTGAATGCTAGAATGATAACTGTTATTGTAAGCAAACTCAATGAGTGGCAAATGGTCATCCCAATTTCCTACAAAATCTATTATACATGCCCATAACATATCGTCAAGAGTCTGAATAGTACGTTCAGCTTGCCCATCGGTCTGTGGGTGAAACGGCGTGCTTAGGCGCACTTGGGTCCCTAAACCTTCTTGGAAAGACCCCCAAAACTTGGCTGTAAACTGAGTCCCTCTATCAGAGATAATAGATACCGGAACGCCATGAGTCTCACTATCTCTTTAAGATAAAGCTTGGCATAATCTTCTGCCACATAGGTCGTTCTGACCGGTAAGAAATGCGCTGACTTTGTGAGCCTATCCACGATCACCCATATAGAATCATATTTACGTCGAGAACGGGGTAACCCTGTAATGAAATCCATATTAATCACTTCCCACTTCCAAGTTGGGATTTCTATAGCTTGCAATGAGCCACCCGGCTTTTGGTGTTCTATCTTCACTTGTTGGCAATTAGGACACTGAGCTACGAATTCCGCTACGTCTCTCTTCATCCCATTCCACCAATATATAGTCTTAAGATCATGATACATTTTCGTCGCTCCGGGGTGAACGGAGTAACGGGAACAATGAGCTTCTCTCAAAATCTGATGGCGTAGACCTACCACATCGGGAACACATAACCTGCCTCGACATCGGAGAACTCCGTCTTCCGAAATGTCAAATGATGACTCCTCCTTCTGAGGGAGTGTATCTCTATACTGCATTATCATGGGATCCTCATAATGTCGCTCTTTTACTTCCGCTACTAACGATGAAACTGCTGAATTCTGAATAGTAGCTCCGCTGCTACCTGAGTCCACCACTCGGACTCCTAGGCTAGCTAACTGCTGAAGATCACGGGCCATCTCTTTCTTTTCTGGTCGTACATCACTTAGATTTCCCATCGACCTACGGCTAAGAGCATCAGCCACAACATTTGCCTTCCCGGGGTGGTACAAGATTTCAACATCATAGTCTTTTAGCAACTCTAGCCATCGTCGTTGCCGCAAATTCAACTCTTTCTACTTGAAGATGTACTGGAGACTCTTATGATCTGTATAAATATCCACGTGGACACCATATAAGTAATGTCTCCATATCTTTAAAGCATGGACCACCGCGGCCAATTCTAAGTCATGGGTAGGATAATTCTGCTCATGTTTCCGTAATTGTCTAGAAGCATACGCAATAACCTTACCATTTTGCATCAATACATAGCCTAGCCCGACGCCTGAAGCATCACAATAAATAACATATCCTTCCAATCCCTCTGGAAGTGTCAAGACTGGGGCTGAAGTCAGTCGGTCTTTCAATTCTTGGAAACTACGCTCGCAAGCATCTGTCCATTGAAACTTAGTTGACTTCTGAGTCAACTTGGTGAGCGGTGCAGAAATAGAAGAGAAACCCTCAACAAATCTTCTGTAATAACCGGCTAAGCCCAAAAAGCTACGAATCTCCGTAGGGGTCGTGGGCCTTGGCCAAGTCTTCACTGCCTCCATCTTTTGGCTATCCACTCGAATACCGTCAGCTGCAACAATGTGGCCCAGAAATGCCACTGAGTTCAACCAAAACTCGCATTTGGAAAACTTCGCGAATAACTCTCGAGTTCGAAGAACTCCAAGGACAATACGCAAGTGATCCGCATATTCTGCCTCGGATCTAGAATACACTAGGATATCGTCGATGAATACAATCACGAATAGATCCAGAAAAGGTCTGAATACATTGTTCATTAAGTCCATAAACACTGCCGGTGCATTAGTTAGCCCAAACGACATCACTCGGAACTCAAAATGACCGTATCTTGTTCTGAAAGCTGTCTTAGGGATATCTTTCTCCCTAACTCTTACTTGGTGATACCCGGACCTCAAATCAATCTTTGAAAACCATTTGGCACTATGCAATTGATCAAATAAATCATCAATCCTCGGGAGGGGGTACTTGTTCTTAATTGTCACCTTATTCAATTGCCGATAATCAATGCACATTCTCAAAGAGCCATCCTTCTTCCGGATGAACAATACGGGTGCTCCCCACGGGGATGAACTAGTCCTAATGAAGCCTTTTTCAAGCAAGTCTTTTAATTGCTCCTTCAACTCTTTCAACTCTGCGGGTGCCATCCTATAGGGAGGAATAGATATGGGTTTAGTGTCTGGCAACAAATCAATCACAAAATCTATCTCTCGCTCGGGAGGAAGGCCTGGAAGCTCTTCCGGGAACACATTCGGAAATTCGTTCACTACCGGAACTGATTGAAGAGTCGGCGACTCAACTTCTACATCTTGAACTCGCACTAGGTGATAAATACACCCTTTCGTGATCATCTTCCTTGCCTTTAGATAGGAAATAAACCTACCTTTTGGTGATGCCGCATTCCCTTTCCATTCTAAGACTGGTTCTCCCGGAAACTGGAAACGAACCATCTTCATTCGGCAATCAACATTGGCATAACAAGAAGCCAACCAATCCATGCCCATAATAACATCAAAATCTACCATTTCTAACTCATGCAAATCAATCATGGTACGACGATCACAAATCACAATCACACAATTCCTATATACTCGGCTAGCTATTACCGATTCGCCCACGGGTGTAGACACCTCAAAAGGTTTGATAGACTCCGGCTCAATTATAAATCGACCCGCAATATATGGAGTAACATATGATAATGTGGAGCCCGGATCAATCAAAGCATATACATCATGAGAGAATACCAATAATATACCTGTGACCACATCAGGAGAAGACTCAAGATCTTGGCGTCCAGCCAAAGCATAAATACGGTGCTGAGGACCGCTAGTACTGGGAGCTCTGCCTCTACCCCTACTATGGCCAACTGGCGCATGTGAACCTGGCCCCGTAGGGCGTACAGATGCCGAAGATCCAGCTACCGACCCTGATGGCTGGGTCCTACCTCTACCCTGTACTGAGGGGAAATCACGCATAATATGGCCAGGCCGACCACATGAATAGCAAGCGTCTGAATCTGATCGGCACTGACCCCAATGCAACTTTCCACACTGAGAACATCGTGGTACGGGTGGCCTTGGATGGACTGAATCACCTCTAAACTGAGACCCCGAATAACCCTGACTCGGCTCGGAATGAGTAGATCTGTCAAATCTCTGCCCCGTGAACTGTGGAGGTGTACTGGTCATAGAATAGCCTAAATAGCTGGGAAACTGCTGTCTGTGTCCGCCCCTTTACTCGCTCCTCGAACCTGAAGGTCTGGCCCTCTTGTTATGACCCTTATCCTGCTCACGTTCATTCCTCCGCTGCTGTAGGTGTTCCTCTAATTCCTGAGCATGTGCCTGAATGCGTGCAATATCCATGCCATCCTGAAGGGATGCAGTTAAACATTTATCCATCAAGTGTGGCCCTAGGCCTTTCACAAACCGGTGCACCCGATCGCCTATATCCGCTACCATGGCCGAAGCATACCTAGCCAAGGAATTGAAGCGGAGACTATACTCTGTAGCACTCATGCTACCTTGCCTCAAATTCAAGAATTTATCGGCCCTAGCTCGCCGAACTTCCGGAGGCATATAATGACGGAGAAAAGCATCAACAAACTATTACCATACCGGTGGAGGTGCATTGGCTCCCCGCGAAGCCATCCAAACCGTATACCACTGGATTGAGACATCCCTCAATCTGTATGACGCTAGCTCCACCGATTCGGTGTCTGAAGCATGTATCAACCGGAGTGTCCTTAGCATACCATCAATAAAGTCCTGGGGATCCTCCTCCAGTTTCGACCCAAAGAATTCCGGGGGTTTCAAAGCAATGAAGTCGTGGGCCCTTGCACTAACAGTCCTGTCACCTTGCCCTGTGCTTGGCCTCTGAGTCTGGGCCGCAACCAACTGAGTCAACAAATTAATGGCCTCTCTTATGTCTTGGCCCGAAGCATTCGGTGGAGGAGCTGGAGCTGGGGCTGAGGCTCCCACGTACTCCTCAGTAATAGGCACTGTCTGGGAGGACTGAGATTGAGCCGCACTCTGGGACTCATCTTCCTCTACTACCGGTGGCGGTGCTCTTTCGGCCCGCTTTTCTGCCACCGTCTTGCCCTTTTGGGCTGCTGTAGCCTTTTTCTTTTTAGGCATCTCTGAAATACACAACACACGATTTAGGAACAAGAATTTCTTACATCATAGCTCTATCGCACGATTCTTAGGAAGAAAGAAGGTCATATACTCCTAAGATGTCCGCAGCTTCTCGTTTATAAGTGTGGCGCGCAACACACCCATAACCAAGACTCTAATAGACACGGCTCGTAGACACATCCTAGGATTGAACTGCTCTGATACCACTTTTGTCACGACCCGACTCGGGGCCGCGACGAGCACCCGGTGCTAACCCACCCGAGCACCCTCTTAGCTTACTCTTATACTTACATCTAGGTGATCCCCATAATCATACATGCATTTCTATCCATTCGTCAACTAGTCCCATATGGACAACCACACATTTATATCATCATAGGCATTCATGCCACATCAATATACATGGGCCAACGTGGCCAAAAGAATGATATACAAAACATAGGCCGACAAGGCCAAACACATCTACCCACACACACACATGTCTTCGAGCCTCTAAGAGTATAACATATCACATTAGCGGGACAGGACCCCGCTATGCCCATAATTATATACACAAAAGAATGAGTACCCAAAAGATATGGCTCCGAAGGAAATGGAGCTCTCTATGAAATCTCCGAATAGGCAGCTAAGGATCAAATCTATCTCCCTGTGCACCTGCGGGCATGACGCAGCGTCCACAAACAAAAGGACGTCAGTACGAAGAATGTACTGAGTATGTAAAGCATGATCAACATCAATATAGAAACATAATAGATATCATATGAAGATAGCATAGGAGGGGAGACAGTAATATCATCATCATGTCGCTTACTTGCATACATCGTCGTTCGTATCCCATAATAATACTCGTACCATACTTGTGCTCATATTCGTATACATGTCCTTATTCGTATTCCTATACATAGTATTTTCACATTTATATTCGTATTATATACAAAGTCATTTCATATACATAGCATTTACATAGCATACCCGACCTCATAGGATCGGTGTCTTATACATACTTGGCCAACCAAGGCTCAAGGTCATACATACCTGGCCCTACCAAGGCATCAGGGTTATCCGTACCCTCTGCAGAGGTGTGCGCGCGTTACGTAATCGTATACATACTTTATACATAATCATATACATATATATATATCCTACCCGGCGTTATAATCTCGGGGTATCATTATAGCCCTTCAGAGGCACATATACATATATCATAGCTCGTAAGCATCTTTAATCTCATTTTACTCTCACCATCATTTCTATCCTCATCACTATCGTTACATCTACATTATGGACTTTCTCGTCAAGCGAGGAACATAGTGAAATCATAATACATATCAAGGGTCGTGAGCTTATGAGCTCGGAATGCCAACCATGTGGAGACAACATACTCATATAGAGGAATTTAGGAATTTAGCCAAGAACCATGCCTTATGAAAGAAGGGTTAGCCTTACATACCTTTCCATCGTACTATTCTACACTTGCACGTTCCCTTCCAATGCTAGCGTTTATACCTTCATTAATATCATAACAATGACCATTAGTCATTCACATTATCCACATTATCTAGATTCCTCAATTTGCCTCTAATTCACCCACATTCATGGTCATAACACCCATCTTTGTCCATTCGTCTAAAGTGTTTAGTTCATGATCTTAATACCATTTATAACACATTCATATCACAACACAACAACATTCATAACTCAATTCAAACTATTTCTCAAAATGTCACTATTCATCATTCATGACCTAGTTGACCACATTTTCTACAGTCCATGTATTTTAATTCTCCAATACCTTAAACATCTTGTAAAAGTCATGAATCTTACCTTAGAAGTTGTAGGAACAAGCTTTGGTTGATAATACTCTTCTTTGAGCAAAACCCTAGCTTTTCTCCATTTGGATTTCTTGACTTGGATGATCCTTGATGATTCCCTTATCCTTGATTCACTTGTCTTAATGTTATTGATGGCTTATAATCCTTGAAAAATCATATAATAGATGTAGAGAGAAGTTTTAGAGAGAAGTGGTGTAATGTTGTAATGAAATAAAATAAGTCTTGATCCTCATATTTAATGAATTGGAAAATCTGTGTTGGTTGAACAGTGGTCGTCCATGGAGGTTTACGGTCCGTATTTCACTTTACGGACCGTACCTCGTGGTCGTCTTTAACCTTAAGCAGGACCAGAGACTTTGGCCTGCATGCATGGTGATTTACGACCATGGTTTACGGGCCGTAAATCACTTTACGGTCCGTCCACCAGGTCGTATTATACCTTTTCCTTAGCTGGCAGAAAGTTGAAGTTTGGCATGCCAGTTTACGACCTGGCAGTTTACGGACCTTATACCAGTTTACGGTTCGTATTTTCACTTTACGACCACTGGCAGACAGCTGAAGCTTTGCATGGCAGTTTACGACTGCCAGTTTACGGACCGTATTGCACTTTACGGTCCGTATTTTGCAATATACGACCACTGGGTAGTTTTGCCAACTTTCAATTTTTCTCATTTCTCGACTTTTCATTTTAATCATCCACATCCCTTTTTATACATTTCCCATGAAACATTTTACACTCGCACTCCTCGCACACATCATTAGTTCATTTACTTGCGTACCAACGGGAAATTTTCCGAGGTGTAACACAATCCTATCCAAATCAGGACAACAAGCGACATTCGCTATCTACCAACTACATATAGCCTCAAGCCAACACAATTAAGCAATCAAATGCATATAACGGGGTGGCTAGTCCCACCACAAATCAGGGCACAACATAAGGCAATATCTATCCCAACTTCATACCCAAAAGTTCACATGTAGTCTCCGAAATCAAAATCCAAATATGTGATTCACTATACAAAGTCTCACCAAAGGTAAACCATAACCTACCTGGACTGCCGTTATCGCCTTACCCTTCCTCTCAAGCTCAGAACCAAAGTAATCTAAGCATAATCGAATTCTAAATTAGAAATCATGAATAATTATACTAATATTGCTATGATATCAATTAGGCCCATTTTAACCCTAGAAATTGGGAAAACGGGCCCACAAGGGCGAAACGGGAAATTCACGGGTAAAATACCAAATCGAGTCCTATGTAATCCTAACCCCATCATTAATTGTTGATTTAGCTTAAGAATTATCCCCAAATCTGATTTCTAGTAAAACCCCCAAATTAGGTATGAACTCTGATTCTCCAAATTTGAAATTCAACGTTAAAAGTGAAAGATATGGGATTACTAAGCTTAGATTCGTCATATTTTAGTATTAACATTATCAATTTTATCAATTATAACCCGAGTGAGAAATCTCCCAAAACCCTTCTTCAAATTCTACTTCTAAGGGATTGAAAAGAAAAGGGATGATTCTAAGATGATAATGATTTAAGAGAAGTAAGTGATTACACCAAGGTTTACCTCCAAGAAATTCCTCAATTTATCCCTAAGAGCTGCCTTCCCAAGCTCCAATATCGAGTTATGACATAATGAGGGTCTAAGTCTTATTTTAAGATACATTTAATGAAATTGCCCTGCCTGAGACCGCCACGGCGAAGGGAGTGACGCTACAGCAACTGGAACACCACTGCTGCGGTGAGTCCTATTTTGCTCATGACCACCCCAGCGGTCACTACACTGCCATAGCGGTGCCGCTGGGGCGGCTCTGGTGCCGCTGTTGCTGGAACCAGACACCAGAAATCCCTAAATTTTCTAAGTCTTTCATCAAATTTTTGGGTTATTCCCGAGTTCATCTGCACATACCCCAACCACTTAAACTCATACAAAATTATGCTGCGAATGTACTTGTGGTCTCATAATTTCAAATGGAGGTCTCGTTGACCGAGTCAACCACCGGTGCCTACTTCCTATTTTCCATCCAAAGTCCCGAATCACACCAAAATGCATTGGGAACTGAACTGATCAGACATACAATTTCTAAACAATCATTCGGACCTCTCGAAGTTCACAAAACTCTGAAAAGGGTCCGTTTGCCTAAAAGTCAACCTCGGGTCAAAAGTGAGTTAATCAATGCTCGAAAGTGGCGAAACTACCAAAAGAGCCATAACGACCAAACTGGTCGTTACATCAGATACCAATTGAACTGTTGCTCGTCCTCGAGAAAGTAAAGAAGGAAAGTAGGGAAATACCTGAATCAGTGAACAACTGGGGATATCGACCATGCATATCAGACTCAGTATCCTAAGTAGCCTCTTCCATAGGGCGGTGCTTCCATTGCTCCTTCAGAGAGGCAATCTCCTTGGACCTTAACTTTCGAATCTTCCTATCCAAGATGGCGGTAGGATCCTTCTCAGAAGTCAAATTCTCATCAAACAATATAGAATCCCAACAAATATAGGTTCCATCGGCATGGTATCTCTTCAGCATCGAAAAAAAATAAAATCGGTTAACTCTCGCTAAACCTGGCGGCAATGCTAACTCATAAGCTACATGGCCTATACAATCCACGACCTCAAACGGGCCAATGTATCTAAGGCTCAACTTTCCCCTCTTACCAAACTTTATAACACCATTCTTGGGTGAAACCTTTAATAGAACCTGATCACCAATAGTAAGCTTCAAATACCTAACCTTTCAGTCCGCATACATCTTCTGCCGGCTCTGAGCCACCACGAGTCTAGCCTGTGGGACTCAGAGCCGACAGAAGA